>NW_016108095.1:355648-372441 GCF_001604975.1 Cebus imitator | reverse complement strand
AGGGCCTGCCTGCCGAGTAGCGGGCGCCTTCCCGGGCACTGGCATTACCTCAGGGCCTGCCTGCCGAGTAGCGGGCATCTCCCCGGGCACTGGCATTACTCAGGGCCTGCCTGCCGAGTAGCGGGCGCCTCCCCAGGCTCTGGCATTACTCAGGGCCTGCCTGCTGAGTAGCGGGCATCTCCCCAGGCACTGGCATTACTCAGGGCCTGCCTGCTGAGTAGCGGGCATCTCCCCAGGCTCTGGCATTACTCAGGGCCTGCCTGCTGAGTAGCGGGCGCCTCCCCAGGCACTGGCATTACCTCAAGGCTCTCACTCTCGCCTCCTGATCACTTCTCACAACGTCCCTTCGGTTCCTGATCACATTTCACTTGTTTCTATAAGACTAAAGTGTTTTTATGCTATAATACTGAAGCAAAGATTAATAGTAAAGAATAATGATTTGATAAGATTGATAATATAATTGATTGATCGTTTCTAAATATATTTACTATCATTGCTAAAACTAAGTAATCATTTATTATTCTGGGACAGATTGTGCCTTCAGTCTCTTGCCTTGGCACCTGGGCAACTTTCTTCTCAAAGAGAAGGAGACTCACAGCTGCTGTTATGAGCTGGCTTGTTTGTTGGCAAAGAAAATATAGCATCTAATATGGAACTTTCTTCCATCCAGGATACCCTCTACCGTCTGCTTTGGTCAGGGTGCTGCTCGAGGATTTAAAAGCAGCAAGAAGAAAACCAAACAGTGCTGATGGACTCAGACAGCAAAGGAGCAGGGGCAGCGGCCACTGGAGGCGTTTCTCTGACCTATTGTGGCTACCCTGGGCCCAGGCCTTCGCCACCCTCCCTGTCTCTGTCCCTCAGCAAATGGCATCAGCTGCTGTCATCAGAAGCCATGGGGGACCCACGGATTTTGGAAACAACCCCGCACGCTATCGGGAATGAGATGTGAACGTCCTGCCTCCCCTGCAGGCCCACCCTGAGAATGGATTTTTAAACACATGAAATACTATTTTTCACTGATGGCCTTGAGTCTTCACTTCTGTGTTGAGTTCGGTGGGAGTGGTTATTGTTACCCATGGGCGTTCTGCTTTCCACCCGCAGTTTTCAGGAAGGTTTATAAAGTCCTGGTGCCCCTCAGAGCTGGGTAGCAGGGAAGGGTGCACGGCATCCCTGACCTCCTGGCTTTGGGAACCACGCCCACTTGTCCCAACGACACCACTCAGCCAGCAGACCTGGCAGGGTAGGCAGGCGGTGATGCTCACAGGGAGGGGCACAGGTGGCTCTGAGGGTGTGGGGTGCTGGGGGGGCATGGGGTGCTGGGGGTGTGGGGCATTGGGTTGAGGAGTACTGGGGGGCTTAGGGTGTGGGGGGTGCAGGGTGCTTGGGTGGTGTGGGGTGCTAGGGGCCATGAGGTGCTGCCCCAGAGGGTGCAGGACCCATCACAAGTACCATCGGGGAGCACAGAGCCTGTAGCAGAAATCGCAGCCAGGAGGTTGGGGCTGGCATTGGAGTGCAGAGATAAGCTGAGGCAGTGTGTCCTGGAGAAAGGGCTCTGTTTTGATAAAATTAGGGCTCTCACGGCTGGCCCTGTGGGGAGCCCCGACCGTGTCTCCCTTCAGAGGCCCTGTTCCCACAGCATGTGACTGGCACTTCTGGGCCCTCGCCCCGGCATCGCCTCATGGCGCATTCCTTTGGTGACTCTGGGTGTGGCTGGAGAAGCAGGTGGTCATCTGCAGCGGCTGCCGGCTCCACAGGGCAGACCTCTGAGATCTCCAGCGACCTGGAATCGAGGAACCTCAGAGCCTCAGGTTCAGAGCTGACATCGCCCAGTGCGGCGTGCAAGTTCCAAGCACTTGAGGGGAGAAGCTAAGACCTGAAGCACAGGCCTGGGTGCACTGCTGAAGAGAGGCAGAGAGGCTTACCGCGCCGTGTCTGGGGCGGGGCATGAGCTCTGACCGGGGTGGCCGTGGCGGGGCTGCCCGGTCCCGTCTGCCACTGAGAAAGCAGAGCACAAGAAAAGTGCAAACATGCACATTTACTGCCCCTCCAGCTCCCCGAGGAGACCTCGCCCGCCCGTCCAGTCCTTCCCTGGCTGCTGTGTGGGCTCCCTGCGCGAGCGAGGCCTTTCTGTAACAGCAGACTCTGCTCGAACTCTTGTTCACAGCAGGGCTGTTTCAGGCTTTGGGCACGTCAGTCCTGGGTTCCAGTCCGAGCTTCATCTCTGCCTGGAAGCTATCTGTTTATTCCGCCTCAGTTTCTCTTCTGACAAGTGGGGAGTGTAAAACCTCGGTATGAAGAATGTTGCTGATTGTTTTTAAAGCCAGCATCATAATTAATTGTACGTGGGATGCATCCGTTTTTTTTCCCTGAGACGGAGCCTCCCCAGTCGCTGGGACTACAGGCGCACGCCACCACACCCGGCTAATTTTTGTGTGTTTTAGTAGAGACAGGTTTCACCGTGTGGGCCAGGCCACTCGCACCCACGCAAACGGAGGCTCCAGCAGCCCAGGAAAACAAGAACATGAAATGAGGCCTCTATCACTGTGTTTAGTTTCAGCTCCACTTAACAGACAACCCAAGTAGTTGCTTAAACAAGGAAAGAATGCAATTCCCTCCTCCTGCAGGGTCCAGGGCCCGCGTCAGGGTACAAAGGGGCCAACGTCGTCGTGAAAATGGGGGCTGAATGAGGGTAGATTTGAGTCCATGGTTCCTCATGCTGAGCAATTTCCAAAGTTACAACCCGGAAAAAATCGCACCCCTTGAATGTTTCTAGGAATCATGTAGCTGTTTGGTGTGAGTTTTAAAACACAGGCTTCATAAATGCTAACACATTTCCTTTCTTCATTTCACTGTCTTGGAAATTTAGCATCTTACCATCACGGGCCACATCCGCCTAATTTGCTACATGCGTTTTCTCTCAGTGGTCCAATCGAAGATAATATATAATCAACATGGAATATCAGAAATAGCCAAACTTTAGGTAACAAGACAACATTTTTTTTATTGCATTTTAGGTGTTGGGGTACATGTGAAGAACATGCAAGACTGTTGCATAGGTACACACACGGCAGTGTGATTTGCTGCCTTCCTCCCCATCACCTATATCTGGCGTTTCTCCCCATGCTATCTCTCCCCAACTCTCCACCCCGCTCTGTCCCTCCCGAGTTCCCCCTGACAGACCCCAGTGTGTGATGCTCCCCTCCCTGTGTCCATGTGTTCTCATTGTTCAACACCTGCCTATGAGTGAGAACCTGTGCTGTTTGATTTTCTGTTCTTGTGTCAGTTTGCTGAGAATGATGGTTTCCAAGTTCATCCATGTCCCTACGAAGGACACGAACTCATCGTTTTTGATGGCTGCATAGTATTTCATGGTGTAAATGTGCCACATTTTCCCTGTCCAGTCTATCATCGATGGGCATTTGGGTTGGTTCCAGGTAACACTTTTTTTTTAAGTATAAATGAAAGTACCAGGACTTAGGCCCTCTGGGTGGCACTGTTTATATCACACCAGGAAACAGTGCAGGCCAATCAGAAACACTTCCTGAAGGCATCAGAATGGGAGGAACCAGGGCCACAAATAAGAACCTTCACTGGCTCGTGCTAGTCAGCAGACGCATGTGACAATTGCACTTCTTTTTTTTTTTGACAGGATCTGGCCCTGTCCCCTGGGCTGGAGTGCAGTGACATGATCATGGCTCACTGCAACCTTCGCTCCTGGGCTCAAGCCATCCGCCCACTTCAGCCTCCCAAGTAGCTGGGACTACAGGCATGCGCCATCACACCTGGCTAAGTTTTATAGTTTTTATAGAGATGGGTTCGCCGTGTTTCCCAGGCTGGTCTCAAACTCCTGGACGCCAGTAGTTCTCCCCACTCAACCTTCTAAAGTGCTGGGATTACCGGTGTGAGTCACCAGGCCCATACAGGGTCTGGCCCTCTAGGGTTCTGTGAGCCCCTCCCTGCTGGTGCAGAGACGAGAAACTGTAGAAATAAAAGACAGACACAGACATGGAGAAGAGAGTTTGGGCCCGGGGTCCACTGCCAACCAAAGCGTGGAGGCCTGCAGTGACCCGAGTGCCTGGACGCTCTGACTTTTACTGAGTACAAAGCAGGAGGCAGGGAAGGTCAGGTGAGGTAACAGTGGTCGGTGATAGGGTCAGGTAATCGTGTGTCTTGGAGACAGGGGGCCCAGGACATTCACGTAGCTGAGGCGAGGAGAAAAGCTAATGTGTCAGTGCTCTGCGCGTATTTGTCAGAAATATCAAGGACACTAAGATTATGTTACTATTATTAATCCTTATCTTCTGAGAAAAAGAGAAACCAGGTGCAGAAGCAGAGCATGAGAGTGGACATGGAACGTGACCGCTGAGGCACAGCGTCACATAGAGACAGTTAAGCCCCCGGGTGTCTGCAGGTGTCCCTGACAGCCGTCAGGCCTTACCACAAGAGCTTGGAGAAGCGGAGTTTTCTCCAAACTTCCCCAGGAAGGAGACGTCTCTGCCATCTTGGACATCTCCTCCCCTAGCTGGCTAAACAGCGGGGCTTTCCCAGCGCTGGCGCTGCCGCACAGCCGAGGCGCCCTCCAGCAGCCCTTGTGCACACGTGACAGAGGGCTCAGAGCATCTTAGGATCACTTTGTTCCAATGTCACCTCAGTTCCACACTTCACAACCCGAGAGTCATTAGTAAAATTAAAGGTTATATTGAGCATATCTTTATGATTTTAAGTAACTATGAGATCATATGTGATTATATAAAGGAATAACTATGTGCCTACATTTCTAATTCTTTTCTAGATCAATATTTACATGGGAATAGGCTGAGGCTTCAGACCCTTGCCATGGCACTTGTGGGGTTTTTCCCATACAGGCCCAGCCTGTATTATTCTTTAATGGCTAATTATTTTACTTATATAGTTTATTGGGATCAAGTGCTGTCCAAATAGTGGGATTTTTTTTGGGGGGGGGGCTATGAAATATGCCACCCCTATCAAAGCATCTATAAAACTGCATGTTCTGGCCTGGGACAGTAACCCCCTCAGTCTCCTAACCCAGTTTAAGAGGCATGACAATGTCACCTCTTCAGAAACCCCCATGGGAGACCTTGAACCTCCAGACAACTGTGCCTCCTGATCATTCCAGATGTGCTGGGCAGGCTGGGGGCGGTGGCTCACATCTGCAATCCTGCACTTTGGGAGGCTGAGGCTTGAGCCTAGGATTTTGGGAACCAGCCTGGGCAACATGGTGAAAACCCACCTTTATTAGTTCATATTACACAGCTGTATACCCGAGACTGGGTAATTTATTAAGGGAAGAAGTTTAATTGACTCACAGTTCCACATGGCTTGAGGTGCCTCAGGAAACACAATCATGGCAGAAGGGGAAGCAGGCACCTTCTTCACAAGGTGGCAGGAGAGAGTGTGTGGAGGAGGAACTGTCAAACACTTATAAAACCATCAGACCTCATAAGAACTCACTGTCGCAAGAACAGCACGGGGAAAACCACACCCCCACGATCCCATCACTGCCCACCAGGCCCCTCCCTCAACACATGGGGACTGTGAAATGAGATTTGGGTGGGGACACAGAGCCAAATCCTATTCTGCCACCGGGCCCTCCCAAATCTCACATCCCTTTTACATTTCAAAACCAGTCATGCCTTCCCAACAGTCCCCCAAAGTCTTAACCTCATTCCAGCATTAACTCAAAAGTCCAAAGTCTCATCTGAGACATGGAAAATCCTTTCTCCCTATGAGCCTGTAAAATCAAAAGCGAGTTAGTTACTTCCAAGATACACTGGGGGTGCAGGAACTGGGTAAACATTCCTGTTTCAAATGGGAGAAACTGGCCACAACAAAGGGGCCATGGGTCCCATGCAAATCCAAAACCCAACAGGGCAGTCACTAAATCTTAAAGCTCTGAAATGATCTCCTTTGACTCCATGACTCACATCCAGGGCACCCTGGGTTCCCATGGCCTTGGGCAGCTCCTCCACAGGCTGGCATTGAGTGTCTGTGGCTTCTCCAGGTGCACGGTGCAAGCTGTCAGTGGATCTACCATCCTGGGGTCTGGAGGATGGTGGCCCTCTTCTCACAGCTCCACTAGGCAGTGCCCCAGCAGGGACTCTGTGTGGGGGCTCCAACCCCACGTTTCCCTTCTGCACTGCCCTAGCAGAGGTTCTCCATGAGGGCTTCTGCCTGGACATCCAGGAGTTTCCATGCATCCTCTGAAATCTAGAAGGAGGTTCCCAAACCTCAGCTCTTGACTTCTCTGCAACCTCAGGCCCAACACCATGGAAGATATCAAGGGTTGGGGCTCCTGGCCCCTGAAGCAATGGCCCAAGCTGGGCCTTCACCCCTTTAGCCAAAACTGGAGCTGAAGCAACTGGGATGAGGGCATCATGTCCCAAGTCTCCACAGGACAGCAGGGCCCTGAGGCCATGAAACCATTTTTTCCTCCTAGACCTCCCAGCCTGTGATGGGCGGGGCTGCTATGAAGGTCTCTGACATACCCTGGAGACATTTTTCTCATTGTCTTGGCTACTAACATTTGGTTCCTCATTATTTCTGTAAATTTTTGCAGCCAGCTTGAATTTATCCCCAGAAAACGGGTTTTTCTTTTCTGCCACATGGTCAGAATGCAAATTTTCCAAACTTGTATGCTCAACTTCCTTTTTAAACACAAGGTCCTCATTTCTATCTGAAACCACCCCAGCCTGGACTTCATTGTTCATACCACTCTCAGTATTTTGGTCAAAACCATTCAACAAATGTCTATGAAGTTCCAAACTTTCCCACATCTTCCTCTCTTCTTCTGAGCCCTCCAATCTGTTCCAACCTGTTCCCATCACCCAGTTCCAAAATCGTTTCAGGTTATCTTTATGTGAGTGTCCCACTCCTGATACCAATTTACTGAACTGGTTCATTTTCACACTGCTATAAAGAAATACCCAAGACTGAGTAATTTATAAAGAGACTTAACTGACTCATAGTTCCATATGGCTGGGGAGGCCTCAGGAAACTTACAATCATGGCAGAAGGGGAAGCAGGCACCTTCTTCAAAAGGCTGCAGGAGAGAGAGTGTGTGTGTAGGAGGAACCGTCAAACAGTTACAAAACCATCAGATCTGTGAGCACTCACTCATTGTCATGAGAACAGCATGGGGCAATCTGCCCCCATGACCCCATCACCTCACACCAGGTCCCTCCCTTGACACTTGGGGATTATGGAGACTATAATTAGAGATGAGATTTGGGTGGGGACACAGAGCCAAACCATATCACTGTCTCTACAAAAAATACAAAAATCAGCTGGATGTGGTGGTGCATGCCTGTCGTCCCAGCTACTTGGGGGCCTGAGGTGGGAAGATGGCTTATGCCCAAGAGGTGGATGCCCAAGCAGTGAGCTGTGATGGCACCACTGTGTTCCAGCCTAGGCACTATGTCTGAAAAACATAAAAATATAAAAAAGATCTACCAGGGTCCCTTCCCCTGAAATACTGCAAGCAAGACTGACCCAGCCCCACCCTCTTAGTGGTTGAGAGACACAGCACCTGAGGTGGGGTCGAGAGTGCAGCCCCCACACAACCGGGCATCGGCAGGACTGGCACATGTGGCTGGCCAGGCTCTGAGAGCTGACCGTGTGCCAGCATGCGGCCCAGACAGCCCAGTACATCCACACCTGGGCACCAGTGGGTCCCAGGATGTGACCCTGATGTTAGGAGCCTGAGGCAGGGTTAGGGCCCATGTGCTTTCTAGTCACCCAGACCCAGGGGCCCAACACGGCTCTCTTTGGCTGAGACAGGGGAGGTGCTGGGCTTGGCCGTGGGCCACTGTCTGGGGTTCGTCACCGTCTGGCTCTCTCCATGTTGGCCCAATCAGAGGTTACCACGGTCCACGCCTCTCATCCCTGGACCAAGTGGCCCTATGCCCTCAAAAAGTCAGGCAGTCTCCCTGCCAGATCACAACTCCCAAGGGCCAGGTGGTGTCTCCGGATGCCCAGGGCACGAGGCAGCTGAAGGAAAAGACTGGGTGCCAGGACCATACAGTGAGGGGCGGCAGAGGCCCCGGCTTCCCCAGGGTGGGTGGATCCATCCATGCTGGCTGCAGCCCTCACCGGTATCTGACTTGGAGACACCCTGGCTGAAGGAGGTGCCCACTGCCCGTGGGCTTCAGTGACCCCAGTCCTGTAAGAGGGTCTCCTCAGGCAATAGTCCTGACTCGGCTCTGACAGAGAACAGCAGGAAAGTCTCCATCTCGACAAGTTCACTTCAGCCTGGCGCACAAGCAAACACTATTCGGCCAGCAGCAAGGGTACCCTCACAGGGGCGGGCGGGGCGGCCGGGGCGGAGGGAAGCCGGGCTGGCTCCGGAGGGGAGCCGCTGCGGGACCCGCACTCCGAGGACGCGCGTGGGCTGTGTCTTTGCCCCGGGCTGGCCGTGTTCGTGGCTGGTCGGTGACTCCCCGAGTCCCGAGCGACGGTGCCCTCCGGCCCCGTCCTCCGAGCCAGGCCCGCGCTCCGCCTCCAGTGGCCTCTGGTCGCCGCGGACTCAGCCCCGGGGGCTCCTGCCCAGTGAGGCCGCGGCCTGGGGCGAGCTGCCCCCCCCGCTCCGCGGCGCCCCGGCCCTGGGGGCCCAGAAAAAGGGGCATCGCCGCGGCCGCTGATGCCCGGCGCCCTGGGTTTCCCTGGCCGCGCGTGTCCGGCGCCCGCGTCCGCCGCCCTCTCCCCAAGCGCCGCGGTCCGGGTCCCGACGGTGCCCGGTGCTGGCCCCGACCTCCCGCCCCGAGGAGCCTGGTGGGACCGCGGTCCGGGCGTCGGTCCTGGCCCCGCCGGTGCCTGGGTGACTTTTCGGGGCCCCGCATCTCCGGAGTCCTTCCGGGCAGGGGCTGCGCCTCGCGGGACGCGTCGCGGGTCTGGGCAGGGGGCACGCGGAAAATCTGGGGACACAGCCGCGGCCTCCGACTGCTCCTGTGCTGGGGTTCGGTTCCGTGTCAGCCCCTCCCGTTGGACCCTAGACTCGGGAGAGGCCTGGGGGGCGGGGCCTGTGACGCTCCCGGAGGACGGGACTGGGTGCCCACCCGAGGCTCGGAGGAGGAGGAGCCGGGCCCTACAGAGACTGGCCCTTAAAAGGATTCATGTTCCAAAACTGGACGGATCTTTTGGTTTAAAAACGTTCTCCGGTACTCACCTTTCTCTCCCCTAGCTCGGTTTTGGAATAAATCACGGCACTGGTTTGCGGTAATGACTTTATGCCTATTAATACCCTAGAACACAGGCAGATATACTGAATATTTATTATTATTATTTTGAGACAGGGTCTCACTCTGTCCCAGAAGGCAGTGGTGCCATCTTGGCTCCTTGCAACGTTGAACTCCCAGGCTCAAGTGATCCTCCCACCTCAGCATCCCAAGTAGCTGGGAGCGCAGGTGCCTGCATCACCACACTCGGCTAGTTTTTTGTTTTTGTGTGTTTTGTTTTGTAGAGATGGGTTTCTCTATGTTGCCCAAGCTGGTCTGGAGCTCTGGGGCTCAAGTGATTCCCCCCCTCCTTGGCCACCCAAAGTGCTGGGATTATAGACATAAGCCACCATGCCGAGCCTGTATATTTATTATTTATTCTCGAAAACCAAAGTTGCTCTAAAAAAATCCAGCTTTGGCTGTTTAATCGCCCAGCTCAGCCAGAGAAATGTGATTAGAAAGTTTTCCTCCATGCAAATTTAGAAGCCCACACCGCAAGGGGCCCTGGTGCCTGCTGTGTGAATCAGTTCTTTCTACTGAGACTGGTGGCCCCTTTGTGATGTAATAAGGGTGTTCTCAGTTGATTGAAGGAATTGCATCATGAAAGCACTTCCTCTACAGGCCACTCACTGGAGTGTCCAAGGAAGAATTTAGTAAGGATGAGACAGCTGGCCTGGACCTGCCTGGCGTCCACCTGGAAAGCCCCAAAGTGGCCTCGGGGTAGATGAGGCAGGAGCCTGCACTGTGGCCTGGCCCGTGCGGCTGCCTTTGGAAAGCACAGGGGACATAGGCCCAGAGCAGGTCAGCCGTGCCGGGGTCTTTCCCTGCTCACTGGGGGATGGCACTTCCCTGGGTCCTCAGCATCCCCTACTTCCTAGTAGGCATCCACATTGGCATCACTGCTGGTGGGGCAAGGTGGGGCCAGTTCATAGCCAGGGTCCTGTCCTGTGCACAAAAGGGGCAGAGGTGATGGGGGTGAAAAGGGACCCTTTCGGAAACCTGTGTCCCACTTGCAAACGGAGCCTGGACACTGTTTCTGGCACTGGCTCTGGGCCTCCCCCCTGGTGCTGCAGAGGCCTTCCTGGACTGTCCTCCAAGTCACTGGGCTCCATGCTGGGATCAGGGTGGGCTTCCCAAGGGGATCCCACCTGTGTGTGAGGCCCCCACCCTCCACCACACAGTGCAGGAACTGCTGGCCCCTCCTGCCTGAAGTTGCTTCCTGTGGCCCTGTGAGCCACCTAGGCTCTGCTGCTGCCCCTGACCCCAAGCCCTTTGTCCCAAGGCCCCCAACTCCCAGAAAGGGATGGAGGACAGGTACACGTGTGGGCAGGGCTGCAGAGCTGCAGCTGGCTGCGCTGGTGCAGGTGGTGGGTGAGATCTACCTGGAAATCATTCCCTACAGGGCTCAGTGCCGGGAGGGGCTGGGGATGGGGTGGGGATGGGGCAGGGGTGACTCATGGCAGCTCCAGGCTCCCCTGGCCTTTCAGTCTCATCAACTTTCATCCCGCTCCAGGGACACGGGTGACCCCAGCCTGCAGGAGCCCAGCGCACCCCTCCTTAGGCCCCACTCCCCACTCAGACTCCCCCATTCACCCCTTTCTTTCTTCACTGGATCATTTATGCCTGTGGGCCACACATATAGGGGCCAGGAGCAGCTCATGGGCGCCCAGAACCAGGGATCAGCCAGGAACCAGGCACTCCTGTCAGGGAGGACAAGCCGGGCCCAGGCCCAGGCCCAGAACCAGGTAGATGGGGCGGGAACCCGCAGGACAGGGCTTGGGCAGCGGGTAGGAGTGGGCCCCAGACTCCCCTGGGGGGCCGGAGCCACGCCATTAAGGCAGATCCGGTGGGGCACAGACAAGGCCTGGACCACCCATCGCGGGAACGCGCGCTCCGCCTGTGTGCTCCTCGTTCCGGGAGGCGCGGAGTCTCTTCGGGGGTCCCCGGGGGAGCACAGTGCCGGCCTCACTCACATCTGGCCGGGTGGGGGTGGGAGAAGGACGCGCAGGAGAGACAGAGGACGGCAGCGGACGACGCGAAATCTTTACTTAGAGAAAAGCGACAGAGACCCAAGGGGGCGGGGCTGCAGCGAGGGCGCCTGGGGCGAGACACGAACACGCGGAGAGCGGGGGCGGCGCGCTGGTCACTGGAGCTGCCGGGGGGCGCTGCGGAGACAGGGCGAGAGGGTTGAGAGCCCCCCGCGGACCCCGCGCCCGTTGACCCGCCCCGCGGCCCCCGCGGGCTCGGATTCGCATCCCCACCCAGAGGAGCCCACGGGCAGGGTTGGCGGCCCCCGGGAGGGAGGAGGGGGGAAGGGGTGGCCGGGGTCCCGGGCTCAGAGGCGGTGGCGGGAGGCCAGGAAGGGCCCCAGGCCCAGCCGACCGGAGCCCCGCGGCGCGCACCTACCCCGGGCTGGGCTGCGGGCGGGGGACCCTCACTGCGCGGGCGGGGTCGCCGCGCTCCCCGCCGCCTTCTGCGCCGCCTCCTTCTCCGCCTCCGCCGACGGCTTCCCGGGGGTTTCGGTGGCCGCCGCCGCCCCAGCTTGGGTGGGCCCCTTGCGCTCCTCCCTGTTGGCGCGGCGGCCGTCCCCCCAGGGCGCCGGCGGCTCGGTGCCGTGCTTGCGGCTGAGCGGGTAGGCCCCGATGGCCGCCAGGACGCTGCGGTGGCGCTCCGGGTCCATCTCGGCGTAGTACATCTCCAGGGTCAGCGGCGCGCACAGCTTGTGCTGCGGGAGGGGGCGGGTCAGGGCCGCGGGGCTCAGCCCTCCTGGACCCGGACCCTCCAAGGCGGGGGGCACTGCGGACCGTTTCCAATGGAGCTATCGTTTCGGGACACCGAAGTCAGCCACAGGCTCAGAACTCGGGGCCTTGGAGGGCCACGGGGCCAGGGGGTCGCTGTCGGGTTGTAGGGGAGGCGGCCGCCCGGGGAGCGGGGCGCAGACACCAGCGGACCTGCCCAGCCCAGCGAGACCTCTGCGGAGCGCTCCAGCGCATAAACCATGGAATTAAGGGAAAGAGGCAGATTTCACTTCTGAAAAATGAAAGGCTTTCGAGAAACACACTAAAAGCTGAAACCATCATTGGCAAAGAGAACAATAGGAAGGAAGAAAATATGTAGGAGCATTAATATGTTACATAAAAATAAAACCTTGCACAAGTCACTCGGGGACAGATGACCCCCTGGAGAGACGGCTGGAGGGTGACTTTTGCTTTAGTGGTGGCTTAGGGAAAGTCATCATTAAAATAATCAAGTTTTCAAAAGACAGGATCTCATGTTCTGAAGTAACAGGAACGCGGATTTGGAGACAGCGTTCCCCAGCAGCAGGAAGCAGCCCTGCTGTTCCCTGACTGGAGGCCACGGGAGGACGGGAGGCTCCACCACTCCCCACCAGAGACAGGCCCCCTTACCCGAGTCAGGAAGCCGTTGGGGCAGCTGAACTGGTCGTACCAGATGGCCTTGTACAGGATCAGCACGCAGCCCATCAGCGCCATGGTGAAGGCAATCATCCGCCCCGTGGGCAGCTGGCAGGAGGACAGGAAGGGGCTCAGCCACGCTGGGTAGGGGCTGGGGTTAGCACAGGACCACCACCACCCCCAGTCTTGATGCCCCACCCCCGCCCCAGGCAGTTAGTGACTTTTCCAAGGGTCAGCAGCACAGTCAAGTGTACAGGCGCCACCCCTGGGGGCCAGGCCTTGCGGGCAGCCCCTCCACCAGGACTCTGGAAACATCTTCGACCATGTAAAGTGATGTGGCCTTTGTCCCAGGTGGGTCCTGCGGGAATTTGCAGCTTCCCTGTGGTGTGGGCTCCACAGGGGATGGGGGCTGTGGCCTCCAGTGAGTCGGAGGCTGCACTCACCAGGCCTCCCAGGGTGCTGCCCACAGTGGGTGCGGCAACATGAGCCGCACTGGAAGGTGAAGCCGGGGCGGGGAGCTCCAGCAGACACGGTGGGGTTAGGGCAGACCTTACTACTGAGGAATGACAAGCTTTGGAAACAGCCCACTAAACATGACTGAAGCTATCATCATAACGTTGAGAGATTTAAAACAGAGGATGAGGAAGATATTTCCCAGACACACGGCAGAAAGAAAGTATTACACAGAAACCCCCTAAATCACTGAAGATGGGCAATGACCACCGGGCAACAGACTAGCCACGCAGGTGGGCGCTTCCCGGGAAGAGAAACATCTCGGGAGCTCTGCGTTCCGTTGGCACCTGCAGCCTCCAGAGGGGGCCTGATGGGTGCAGGGCAGCCAGAGGCCAGCTCTGGGCGGGATGACTCACTGCCACCTTTTCCTCCCTGAGAGCCGGGGCAAGGGGCCCCCAGCCCGGCTTGGCCTGAGCCCAGGCACCCCCAGCTGCCCTCCACCTTCTCCCCCTGCCCCGAGTCTCCACAGTGTGGGGGGTGGGTGTGGTTACCCTGCGCCCTTCCTCTACGTGGCTGCAGTTTGGCTTCTGGCCCTCCAGGTCAGGGAACTTCTTCGGCTGGTCCGAGGAGGACAGCTGGTATTCTGTCTGCGTCTTGATGACCACCTGTGAAAAGAGATGGCCGTGGCCTTGCTGGGCAGCTGGCAGGGAACCAAGAGAGCACTGAACTGAGAGGAGAGGGAGCCAGGGTCAGCTTTGTGGCAGTGGTGTTGACGCTGACCGTCTGCCAGGGCTGTCTCCGTGGACGGCAAGGCTCCAGCAGCCACAAAGTGAGGCCAAGGGAGGGTGGACGCTGAAAGTCTGCTGGAGCCATGGCAGCCCTGGGCCTGGCCCGACCGCTGACAGAGCACTTCAGTCTGCTGCTGCCTCCAACTCAGGGTGCTGGAGATCTGCCCTTGGCCAACAGGGGTGGGCCTCCTGCCTCGGGTCCCCAGCATAGATGCTGCCCTACTTCCAGCAGGGACAACTTGGGGTGCCCTTCATGCTGCATGACTCCCTGGGGGTCAGACTGGGCTGGGCTCAAGCTGAGCTCTGCTTCTCCCCAGTTTCTGTTTTATGTACCCCCACTGGTCACTTGCCCAAGGACCCCTGTCTCAGGCTCAACCCAGGTAGGGGAAGGGTGAGAAGCCTTGTCTGCGGAGTGGGTCGGGTGCTGGCTGGGAGTCACTCCGTGATTTCCCAGTTATGTGTCCACCAGTTTGCCCCGTTCCGGCACATGGGAGCAGACCAGGAGGTCACAGAGTGCCCCTGGCCAACTGGGGTTTTGGCCCTCATGGAACTTCCTCTGCTTGCTCTACTGCAACTGGGAAGAGGCCACATCTAGACAAACTTCACCCCACACCCCTTTGTTTCCAGGGGGGCCTGAGAAGGGCCCCCATGCTGCCCAGGACCTCACCTGCTCAGGAAGCGGCGGCTGGAGCTGGCTGACGTCCAAGGGGCTGATCAGAGGCACACTGTCCATGGCGGCCGCATCCTGGTCCCCAGGGTCTTTACCTGGCTTCCCAGAGAAGCTGCAGCCCAGCTTCACCATGGTGGACAGTGGTCCTTATCCTGTCCAGAGACAGACAGGTCACTGTCCACAGGCTGTCCCCTGGACACCCATGCCATCTGGCTCTGAAGCCAGAGGGCCCTGAGCTGGTCCTGATGCTCCTTACACCAGAGCCAGGGACGGGCTGTAAGGGGTCAGGCCAGCCTCTCTGGGCAAACCTGGCAAGTCCAGCCAGACGCTTTCTGTCCCTTCTTGACCCCCACAGCCCCTCTGGACCCCACAGCACTGCAGGCGAGAGAGCCCCAGCCAGGACTGTCCATGAAACCGAGGGAGTCTTCCACCAGCAGCTGCTCTAGACAACCTCCTCCTCCTCCTCCTCTTCCTTCTTCTGAGTGCAATGGTGCCACCTTGGCTCACTGCAGCCTCTGCCTCCTGGGCTTAAGCAATCCTACCATCTCAGCCTTCCGAGTGCCTGGAACCACAGGCGTGCCCGACCACGCCTGTCATTCTACATGGGGCGAGGGGCAGGAACACACACAGCATCTTGGAAAAGAGAGTGGAGGAGTCTCATCTGCCGGGGGCTGGCTTGCTGCACAGCGTTAGGAATCGAGTGGGGTGGGGCTGCTGCATGCTGGAAAGCCCCACTTGACACACTGCACACACGAACACTGATCTGCAGCATGGCTGCCTCTCAATAAACCACTGTCCACATCAAAGGCAGTGAGCCTGATCCCTACTTCACACTACACGGAGAAGTCTACACCAGGTGAATAAACCTAAGCTGGAAAAGCAAAACAATAAAGCATCTCAGAGATAATGAAGGAGATTATTCTGGTCTCAGGGAGGGAAAAATTTCTTCATCAGGACAATAGGCACTAACCATAAAAGGAAATATTGATAAAACGACTTCATTAAAACTGTGAACTTCTGGTTATCAAAACAGCTTTCAAAAAATGGACACGGAAAAAAATTAAATTAAATTAAAAAATGGAAGCAGAACCCAAGACTAGGAGAAGACAGTTGCAACCCACAAATGACGGGCACATTGTGAGTTGGGTGATGTTCCCTGAAAAATACGTCCAGGTCCTAGGATCTGAGAGTGCCTGCGGATGGGATCATACTTGGAAACAGGTTCTTGGCAGATGGAATTGAGCTAAAACAAACTTGTCCCAAACCAGGGTGGGCCCTGATCCAAAACTGGTATCCTTAATAAAACAGGGAAATTAGGCCATTGGAGGTGGCTCATGCCTGTAACCCCAGTACTTTGGAAGGTGGAGGTGGGTGGATCACGAGGTCAGGAGTTCAAGACCAGCCTGGCCAAGATGGTGAAACCCCGTCTCTACTAAAAATACAAAAATTAGCCGGGTGTAGGGACAGGCACCAGTAATCCCAGCTGCTTGGGAGGCTGAGGCAGAGAATAGCTTGAACCTGAGAGGCGGAGGTTGCAGTGAGCCAAGATCATGCCACTGCACTCCAGCCTGGGCGACAGACCAAGACTACGCCTCAGACAAACAAACACACAAAACAGGGAAATTAGACACCGGAGGGTGCTGTGTGTAGACAGAGCAGAGACTGGAACCCTTGGCCACCAGATGCTGGAGGAAGTGAGGAAGAAGCGCCCCTAGAGGCTCTGGAGGGAGCATGGCCCTGCAAACACCTTCGTTTTGGACTTCTTGCCTCCAGAGCTGTGAAAGAATGACTTTGTTATTCTAAGCCACCTGCTTGTAATTTGTGACAGCAGCACTAGAATGTCCAGGTAACTGCCAGAACCAGCAGTAACCACTCTTCCTGCCCTGCAGTGGCCGGCCCTCTGTGGGTTCCAGGTGTGGGTAGGCACCACGGGAGCAGGGGACCCACAGTCACAGAGCTTCTACCCAGCTGCCGCCACTCAAGTACAGATAACGTGGAGGCATCTTGTGGAGGTTAGGGTGGAAGGAACTGAGGGTGGAATCATTTGAAGGTGGAAGATTCTGAGGGTGAAGGACTGCGGAGGGCAGGGAAGGATCCCAGGGGTGAGGGTCTGAGGGCAGAGGAATCCCACGGGGAAGGATTGCAGGGGTGGGGGTGGAGAGGAGGAAGGATATGAGGACAGAGGGGTCCAAGGTGGGAAGGGTCCGAGAATGGAGGTATCTGAGGGGGAAGGATCTGA
>NW_016108095.1:324638-354567 GCF_001604975.1 Cebus imitator | reverse complement strand
GGGGGAAGGAGCTGAGGGGGGAAGGAGCTGAGAGGGGAAGGAGCTGAGAGGGGAAGGACCTGAGGGGGGAAGGACCTGAAGGAGAATTACCTGAAGGGGAAAGGACCTGACGGGGGGAGGACCTGAGGGGGGAAGGACCTGAAGGAGAATTACCCGAGGCGGGAAGGACCCGAGGGAGGAAGGATCTGACAGGGGAAGGACCTGAGGGGGAATCACTTGAGGGGAAGGAGCTGAGGTGGAAAGATCCTAGGGTGGCAGCTTCTGCCTGGGGAAGGACCTGAGGGAAGGGATCTGCGTGGTGGGAGTGAGACTGGACAGCCAGGTCTGGGTAGGGGATCGGGGAGGCTGCTCTGAGCGGGAAGGAGCTGGGCTAGGGGAGACAGCATTCCCAGACCTGGACTTGGCCAGGCCCTCTGGAGCCCTAACCCATGCCCCTCTTTGTCATGTGTTTATTGCAGGCGACCCTATGCCTGGCCCAGCGTTTCCAGAAGAAGCCATACAGTGGCCCCCAGTCTCCCACCCCGGGCTGGAGGCTCTTCCTGAGGTGGGTCCCCACGTGACCGGGGCAGAGGGGATGGCCACTCAGCTGGGGAAGTTTCTGCGTGCACCTGTGGTGCAGAAGCGCCCTGTGTGTGCAGGCGGGTACTGAGCTTGAGTACAAACAACAGCGCTCCAGGGAAGCAGAGCCCCAAGAGGCGGGGAAGGACATGGTTGTGGGGCGTGGGCAGCCCCGCCAGGGCTTGAGGGGGAGCTTGGCCCGCGGAGGTGGGAGCGCCACCGAGGAGGAGGGGTCGAGGGTCTTCCCGGAGCAGACGCCCAGAGCAAGCCCAGCCTCTCCACAGACGGGAGATGGGGAGGCGGAGGAGGAGGCGCAGTCCCGCCCCAGACCCCGGAGCGCCATAGGGTGGGCAGGACCCCGCCAGGAGGAGGTGCGAGGAGGTGCGCTTCTGACGTTGCCTTCCAGCCAAACTTCAACTGCAACTCCTCTGATGGCCAATTTACGCCATCGCGGGTTTCCTTGGCGACGGAGACAGGGCCAAGACGCATCTTCAGGAAGAAAAGGCTATTGGGGGCTCGCTGGAGCCTCGCTCTGGTTCCAGGCCCAGCGCCCCGGGCGGAATGTGGGGGGGGGGTGCTGGCCTTTGTGCGGGGTCCACCCCCCACACACCAGACCGTCCGTTTGTGCTGCTGCGTCATGAGAGCCTCTCCCTATGGCAGACACGCGTCTAGTGGACCTAGGGGCCCCTGTGCTCCTCTCCCGGCCCCTCCCTGCACCTGCGCTGTCACTGAGTTTTCTGCGGGTCCCCTGCCCCCCACCCGCCGCGCTCCGGCGGGGAGGCAGCGCCGGGCTCCTGTCTGGGGGGGGGGAGCGGGGTGCTGATGGCAGATGGGTGGGGGCGCGGGTGAGCGAGGCCGTGCGGATGCAGGATGGATGGCGGGGCGGGGGGTGCAGGCTCTCAATCGAAAGTCCACGGAAGCTTGGCTGGAGGTCACGTCACCGACTCGCTTTCGCACGCGCCCTCCAACCCTGGAATGCTGCGTCACGCGGGGGGTGCGCGCAGTGCGCGGGCGTGAGCTGGTGCGGGCCGGGCACGAGCGCGTGTGACTGCGGATCCCCGAGGGTCCCGCCCCGCCCCCGCGGGCTCCCCCGCAACCTCCCGCCCCTGGCGCTGCAGGCGGCCGTGGCCGCCTGGCTGATTCCAAGGCAGCTGCAGTGCGGAGCCAGCGAGCCGTGCGCAGAGGAGTGGGCGCGCAGCTGCTCCCTCTTCCCAGAGCCGCCACCTGTGGCCCGGCTCCCGAGCCTGCCGCAGCCGCAGGTGGTTCCGGAGCCGCGCCCTCCCGGCCTCCAGGCCGGCTCCTGCCTGTCTCGATGGCAGACGCCCCCATCGAGACCACCCCCCGCCCCCCACCCGCGCGCGGGCAGCGGCTCCTCGGTGCTCTGGTCCGACGTCCCTTCTGCAGTCCGCCCCACCGCGCCCCCGCAGACAGAGCTGGACAGGAGCTGGGACTGGCACGCCCTGCCCACCTCGGGGACACCCCGAACTGCAGGCTGCGACCCTCGTGCCGGGCCGGGCCGTCCCAGGAAGCCTGGAGACCACCGACCTTGGGCCAGCGGGGCCGGCCTGGGGCGGGCAGAGGAGGCCTAGGGAGGAGGCCGGCCGGGTGGGACCCGCGGGTCAGCCGCAGCGCGCCCTGCACTCTCGCACCCCGCACGCGCGCTTGGCACACACACTCTCCAGACATGGACTCCAGACGCACACACCCTCCAGACACGCACACACCCTCCAGACACACACTCCAGAAGCGCACACCCTCCGCACACACACTCCAGACGCGCACACCCCCCGCACACACACACTCCAGACGCGCACTCCAGACACGCACACCCCCACACACACTCCAGACGCACACACCCCCACACACACTCCAGACGCGCACACACCCCGCACACACGCACTCCAGACACACACACACCCCCACACACAGCGGCACACGCACACTTGCACCCTGCACACGCACTCACACCCTCATCCGCACATGCGCCACGCACAAGCGCACTGAAACCTCCGCCCACACGAGAGCCACGAGAACACGCGCGCTCGCACCGCACACCCCCGGGCCCCCGCCCCACTCGCAAGGAGAAATGTGGAAACGGCTCACAGGCGGCTCCGCCGGCAGCTGCTGCAGGACGGGTCGGGGAGGACGACGCTGCGGATGTGGATGCGGAGGATGCGGTTCCAGACGCTTCGCAGCCGGGCGGGGCAGGGGCTGCCGGCGAGACCGAGGCTGCGGTCGCCATGGAAACGCGCTGGAGGCGGTGCCTCGGCTCTGGCCCCGCACCGGCACCCCCACCGCCCCTGCTGGGAGCCGCGCATGCGCGCCTCTGACCCTGCCCGGGGCCCCCCCACACGCGCACCTGACACACCCCAGACACACACACCTGACAACCCCCAGAAACACACAACTTACACACACCTCACACACCCCCCAGAAACACACACCTCAAACACCAGACACACCCACCCACCTCACACACACCCACACCCCCCCACACCCCCCACACACCCACACCTCACACCCCAGGAACACACACACCTCATACCCCAGACACACACACCTCACACACACCCGACACACCTCACACACACCCGACACACTCACGCACCCCAGACTCACACACCTCACACCCCAGAAACACACACACCTCACACCCCACACACACCTGATACACACCCACACACGCCCCAGACACATACACCTGACACACCAGACACCCACACGCCTCACACACCCCAGACACACACACCTGACACACACCCCAGAAACACACAATCCACACAACTGACACATCCACACACCCCAGACATACACCTCACACACACCCCACACACCTGACCCACACTCCACACACCGGACACACCCCAGAAACACACCGGACACACATACCTCAGAAACACACACCTCAAACACCAGACACACCCAAACACACACCTCACACACGCCTGACACATGCACACCTGACACACCCCACACACCTGACACACCCCAGACACACCCCAACACACACCTGATACACACCCACACACACCCCAGACACATACACCTGACACACCTCCCAGAAACATATACCTGACACATACCCTAGAAACACACACCTCACACACCAGACACACCCACACACCTCAC
The DNA here is from genome assembly GCF_001604975.1 of Cebus imitator. Taxonomy (NCBI): domain Eukaryota; kingdom Metazoa; phylum Chordata; class Mammalia; order Primates; family Cebidae; genus Cebus; species Cebus imitator. Next base: position 350,880 of record NW_016108095.1, on the reverse strand, counting down.
ACCCAACACACATACCTGACACATACCCCACACACCTGACACACCCCAGAAACATGCACCTGACACACACCCCAGAAACACACACTTCAAACACCAAACACCAGACACACTCACACGTCACACACACAACCCAGAAACACACCTGACACATACTCCACACATCTGACACACCCCAAAAACACACCTGACACCCCCCAGAAACACACTTGACACCCCCCCAGAAACACACCTGACACCCCAGAAACACACACCTCAAACACCAGACACATCCACACACCTCACACACACCCGACACACACCTGACACAACCTTCAGAAACACACCTGACCCAGCCCCCAGAAACACACACCTGACACAGCCCCCAGAAACACACACCTCAAACACCAGACACACCCAAACACACACCTTACACCCCAAACACACACACTAGACATACATCTGACACACACTCCAGACACATATAACTGACACATACCCCAGAAACACAGCTGACACACACCTTCCAGAAACACACACCTCACTTGATCTTTGCCAAAAGGCTGAGAAGCGAAACACACACCTTAAACACCAAACACATCCACACACCTCACATACACACCCCGCACACACACCTGACACACACCATCCAGAAATACACCTGACACACACGTCCCCAAAACACACACACCCCAGAAACACACAATCCACACAACTGACACATCCACACACCCCAGACATACACCTCACACACACCCCACACACCAGACACACCCCAGAAACACACCGGACACACATACCTCAGAAACACACACCTCAAACACCAGACACACCCAAACACACACCTCACACACGCCTGACACATGCACACCTGACACACCCCACACACCTGACACACCCCAGACACACCCCAACACACACCTCAGAAACACACCTCGAACACCAGACACACCCAAACATGTATCTCACATGCACACCCAACACACACCTGACTCCCTCAGAAACACCCCAGACACACCCCACAGACACACACCTGAAACGCACCCCAGAAACACACACCTCAAACACCGATCACATCCAAACACACACCTCACACACACCCGACACACACACATGACACATACACACCTGACACCCCACACACCTGACCTACACCCCAGAAACACACCTGACACACACACACCCCAGGAACACACAGCTGAAGCAGATACACCTCAGACACACATACCTCACAGACCAAACACACCCCCCACACACATCACACACACACACACCTGACACACACACACCTGACCCACACCCCACACACCTGACACACATACCTGATCCACACCCCAGACATATACACACAGAAACCTCACACACCCACACACACTCCTCACACATACCTCACACATCCACATATACCTGACACCCCAGACACACCCTGAAACATACCCCAGACACACATACACCTCACACACTTTGCACACACACCCACACACATAAACACACACATACCTGACACCTGACACACCAGACACACAAACCTCACACACATGTGACGCACCCAACTCCCCCACAAACACCTCACATACACTAGAACATACACCTCACACCCACACATGTGACACACCCCAGACACACCCCTACACACACACCTCATACACACTCTAGACACACTCCAGACACACACCCTTGACACATACACTTAACACACACCAGATGGACCCCAGATACACCCACACATACCCACAGAGCTGACACCAGACACCCCAGAAACACATACACCTCACACACACACCCCACACACCTCTCAAACACACCAGACATACATCACCCACACACATCTCACACACACCCCAGACACACACCAGACACCCCAGAAACACATACATCTCCCACACACCCACATACATGCCGCACACACACGTCACACACCCTTCAGACACACCAGACACACACACCAGACATACATCACACACCACACACACACCTGAAACACACCCCAGACACACCTTACACTCGACATACACACACACACCTGACACACATCTCACATATATCCTTGATACCATACACTTCACACACATCAGACACACCCAAACACATACACATCACACACTCACACACCTGACACCAGACACTCCAGAATCACATACAACTCACCCACACCACACCCAAACACACTCACCTCACACACACCCTACATACCCCCTTAGTTACACAAGACACACGTACCTCACACACACCATACATACGTCACATATACACTTGAAACACACCCCAGGCACACACCTTACACATACCCCAGACACACCCACACATCCCCACATACCTGACACACACCACACACGTGCTCCAGAAACACACCTCACACCACACACGCCCAAACACATACCTCACACCACACACCCAAACACAGACACCTCACAGATACCTGACACATACCACACACACTTCACACATACCCCTCCTCACACACACCTCAGATGCACATACACCTTACACACATACCACACAAACACACCTGACACACACATCTGACCCACATCCCACACACCCAAACCCACACACACCTGACACGCACATCACACACACATCTGACACACACCCCAAACACCCCAAACAACCACACACACCCAACACCCCAAACACTGCATACACATACCACATACCTCACATCAGACACACACCCAGACACCACACACCTGACACACCTCACATGGATCCTAGACACACACCAGAAACACACACGTACCAGACACACACACTCCAGACACACCCTCACAGACCTGACATATACCCACACCTGACACATCCCAGACACACCTCACATTTCACACACCAAAAACCCTAGACACACATCTGAAACACTTGACACAGACACACACAACGCCCCCCCACACACACACGCCTCACCCCAGGCACACACACCAGACACAGGCTGCACACAATTCACACCAGACACACACCTGACACACACATGACAACCCCAGACACACCTGACACACCTCACATACACCCTAGACTCACCCCAGATGCACACCACACACACTCCAGACACCCACACCTCACAAATGAACCACACACCTCTTACCAGACACACATCCCAGACACAGCTGACATGCACACCCTAAACACACCTCACACACACCCCAGACACACACGCCTGACACACACCTCACACACACCAACACACACCCCTACACACACCCCAAACACATATCACACATGCATCAGACACACCCCAGACATACACCTCACAAATCCACCAGACACCCAGACCTACACACCTGACACACACCCCTCACACATCCCACACACACACACTTCACACACCTCAGGCACACACACACCATACACTTCACACACAGCAGACACACCCAAACATGTCTGACACATGCACCTCACAAGCACACACACCCTCACACACCTCATACACACACCCCAGCCACACATGCCTGACACACACCCGACACACACATCCCTTACACATTGCAGACACACACCCACACACGACACACATACCCCTCACACATCAGACACACACACCTCACACATGCACACCTGACACACATATCCCTGACCTGCACACCCCTACACACACCCTTCACACATACACCCCAGCTCACACCCCGGTGCCACACACACTTGACACACACACCAAAGACACAGACACCCCCCATACAAGCCTCTGACATACACCCTCAGACACCTCCACACACTCCCCTCACACACATTTCCCAGATGCACACACACCCCTCACACTCCTCACACATGTACCCCAATGCATCCTCCCACACAGGGGGCATACAGTCCTCACACAACTGACACACACATGACTCAGACACACCTGTTAGCCCAGCAGACACCTGACACACACACTCAACACACTTCTCACACACCTGTGACACACATCACACAAGCATCGCATACCTCACACACCTAACACACAGCCCTCATGCACAGCTCATCCACATACCTCACACATATATACACACCACACAAACATTTCACACTTCACACACAGAGGTTACACATACCTCATAACACACACCTGACATCACACCTCACAACTCACACACCTGACACACACATCGCATACACACACCTGACATGCACTCACAAACATGTCACACACCCACACACCTTACACACATCTCACACACCTGACACGCATGTGACACACACCCCAGAAGGCCACACGTCTCACAAAGACACACCCTCATGCACGCACACAGACGCTCCCACCTCTGCAGGGGCGGGTACCCTGGCCAGCTCAGCCCTGGCTGCCCCTTGGTCTGGGCCCCCCAGGGGTCTCCAGATGGACCTTGGCTGGATGGTCAGACTCCCCCGTCCCCTCCGCCTCTGTGCTGGTTCAGGCCCAGCTGGGTTTGGCTCCCACGAGCCCCAAGGATTCCCTGTGGAGTCTGCACGGTGCTCAACACGCAGCAGGTGCCCACAGGTGTTTGGCCGAGTGCGGCTCCCAGCTGTGGGTGGTCAGCAGCGACGGGAGCATGCGTTTTCATTGCTAAACCGTAAGCCATTGTTACCCTGTGAACTCATGGACATGCCGCGTTTCATCCACGCTGAGCGGTCACCATTGTTAGGGGCACGGCCCATCACCCATCGCCCCGTCCTGCAGGAGTGCCGCTGTGGTGCCAAGTGGTGCTGGTGAGGGTCCCCATTTGTAAATCTTACGTGGTGACACGTCTGTGCAAATGTTTTGAATAGTTTTCAGTTGCATTGTCTTTTGTTGTTCAGTTGTAAGAGTTCTTTTTATATTCTGGGTATAAGTTGTTTTCTTCGTTTATTTTGTTTTTACTTTGGGATGGACTCTCACTCTGTCACCCGGGCTGGAGTGTGGTGCTGCAGCCTCTGCTCACTGCAGGCACCACCTCCCGGGTTCAAGCAAGGCTCCTGTCTCAGCCTCCCGAGTGGCGGGATCACAGGCACGTGCCGCCATGCTCAGCTAATTTTTGTATTTTTAGTAGAGACGGGGTTTCACGACCTTCGCCAGGCTGTCTCGAACTCCTGATCTCAGGGATCCACTTGCCTCAGCCTGGGATTACAGGCGTGAGCCACTACGCTGGGCCCACAAGCAGGATTTTAAAGGCAAAAAAGGGGGCAAAGAAGTGGCCCATACCAACTTGTTTGTCAGCAGTTCCCACTGTCTACAGGGAGGACATTCAGGAGGCTCCATGCTGCTGGGCTCTGGGGTCTGTGCGATGGTCTCATGTGCTGCACCATCAGGTTGACTTACGGCCACGTGGTGTCAGTTGGTCTCATTCCAAGGCCTCTCTGGCTGATCTAGTAAAGGACCCACATTCCTCAGATAAAAGCTTCTTTTCTTCCTCAGTCAGGTGTGGCGGGCCCTGCCCGGGGCAGCGGGGTGTTCCTGATCAGGGCCAGGCCCTAGCGTGCCGGGTGGCTGTGGAGCCGGGCACCTGGGTACGTGCGCAGCCACGTGGCGTCCCTCGCCCTGACCTCTGTCCTGACACACCCCAGGAGGCAGCAATAAAGCCCAGGCGGCCTGGGCCTGGGCAGGAGGAGCTGGGCTGGGTGCCAGAGACTGGGACCAGCAACTGCAGCTCCCTGAGCACTCTACACAGAGATGGGGACCCCAGACATGAGGAGGTAACGCCCACTGGCTCTGAGCCCCAATCCCCACCCCACCCCACCCAAACCTGGAGGCCTGGCCCTTAGACAGAGGGGGCCCGGCTGTGCTGCTTGCGCTCCAGGGGGCCTGGTTTAGGGGAGTGTGTGGGTGGGAGGGAGAAGGAGGGGCTCTGAGGGTCTGGGGTCTGCCACCAGGCTCCACCTCCTCTGTGGCCCCGAGTGCATGGGAGAGCACCTTGTCCCCTCGGTTCCCCTGACCTGGTGGAGAATCACCCAAGGACCCCTGACCCGGGGCAAGGAAGGGGGAGGCACCAGCAGGCAGGGCTGTGACTGTCCAAAAGGAAGGGGGCTGGGGGTGGGGAGGGGCTAGGGCAGGAGTCAGGGGTGCCCTGAGGTGGTGTCACCCTGGGAGCTGGGATTTGGAGCTCAGGGAAGCACCCGAGCTCCAGCTGGACCTTGAATCAGAGGCTGCCTTCCTTCCGTCGGGGTCCCCTCTCTCCTTTTGTGGGGCTGCCCTCCTCCTCTTCCCCCTCCTGTAAGCCAAGGCCCTCCCTGCCCCTCCTCTCCTGGTGTTTCTCCCTTGTAGCAAGGTGGCCTCTGGGCCATTTGCCTGAAGAGGAGACCCCCAGGGTTCCCAAGGCCAGGCTGCTTGTCAGTCTCCACCCACTGTTGCACTGGTGGCTACCGTGTCCTGAACCCTGGGCCCCCAGGCCGTGTGTCATGGGGAGGGGACTCCAGGGGTGTCCCAGGCAGGTGGAAGTGGGAGTGGGGTCCAATGCTCGGACAAGAGCCCTGCTGTGGATGTCCCTGGCCCAGCATCAGAGCCAGCCGGGGGTCCTGAGGAGAAGCAGGGCCCCCAAACCAGGCCAGGCCAGGCCCTCAACCCCGGGCAGTCTGGGGCACCCCCCTGCCCTTTGACTTCCCACAGTGGCTGAGTCACCCAGAGAAGGCAAGAAGGTCCCTGTGGGGCTGCACCCCAGGACTGCAGGGCGCCCCACACACGGGCTTTTTTTTTTTTTTTTTGAGATAAAATCTTACTCTGTTGCTCAGGCTGGAGTGCAGTAGCACAATCTCATCTCACCGAAACCTCAGCCTCCTGGGTTCAAGTGATTCTCCTGCCTTAGCCTCCCAAGCAGCTGGGATTACAGGCGTGCACCACCATGTCCAGCTAAGTTTTTTTTTTTTTTCCTGAGACAGAGTCTCACTCTGTCGCCCAGACTGGAGTGAGTGCAATGATGCGATCTCGGCTCACTGCAACCTCCGCCTCCTGGGTTCAAGCGGTTCTCTTGCCTCAGCCTCTCAAGTAGCTGGGATTACAGCTGCCACCACGCCCAGCTAAAATGCTTTTGCAGTTTTAGCAGAAACGAAGTTTCACCATGTTGGCCAGATTGGTTTCGAAACCCCAACCTCAAGTGATCCATCCGCCTCGGCCTCCCAAAGTGCTGGGATTATGGCTCTGAACCACTGCGTCCAGCCCCGACGCAGCCTGACTGCAGCCCTGCTGAGCTCCGTGCAAGCCAGACCCCCAGCCCACCCCCAGGACCACGGTGCCCTGGCAGACAGCAGCCTCCCCAGACAGAAGCCTCCCCAGCAGGGCCCTGAAGAGACATATCTACAACACACCACATGGGCGTGCACACACACACACACACACACACCCACCCAAACCCTCACACTCCACACCACACACAACATATGCATCCCCCCACACACAGACATTGCACACAGACATCCCCAAACCCAAATACTCCACACCACGCACAAAACACACATTCATCCACCACACACACATCACAGACACACACAAACACAACACACATAACATATACAGCACACACACACCCTCAAACCCACACACTCCACACCACACAACATACACACACATCCACCACACACACCCCACACACTCCCCAAACACAGCACACACAAGATACACACACATCTACGACGACACTCGTGTACATAACAAACCACCATGCCCTCCATACCACGCACAACATACACATCCACCACACACACACAAACACAATTCACATAACATACACACAGCACACTCCCCCCAGACCCACACCCTCCACACCACACACACCCATGCACACAGTGCATACACACCCGACCACACCACCCACAGCATACATGCAATTCACCATGCAGAAACACATGCACACAGCCCACACCCACAAACACACCTGTGCACCCACAACGCACACACACTCCCCTCACCACATACATGAACACACACACGTCATGCGTCCAAACAGACCCAACACCCTGCCTGCCTGCCTAATGGTGCTGCGGCTCACCCAGGAGCCCTCCAGCCGTGGCCCCGCAGCTCTGGGATGCAGGAGGTGCCCCACCTACGGCGGTGTGCGTCCTCTGTGGGCTGTGGGCCCCCGCTGCTCCATACTCACGCTGTGTGCAAGTGTGTTCCTGTTCCCTTGGTCCACATGTGGACATGGCAGAACCTCTGGAGTTCCTGAGCTGACCACCAGGGCCTGCCACAGAGGCGTCCACCAGGCTGGGCTGTGGGCTCTGGCCGGAGGTGGGCTGCAGGCAGGTGAGCCTGGGGCTTCTCCCTGCTCTGTGCCTGTGAGGCTTGGCCCATGTGAGCAGAGTCCAATAAAACTACTTGCGCTCCCAAGGAGAAACCCAGCCCAGGCCAGGGCCAGGCGGCCTGAGCCCAGCCTCACCACCTGCCCAGTGGGGGTGCTGTCAGGAGTTCAGGGGAGGCGGGGCTGACGGCAGAGCCGGCGCCTCCCCTGCCTCACTCTTCCCTCTCTGGCCCTGTCAGGCTCCTTGTGGTCACCAGCCTGGTGGCTGTGCTGCTGTGGGAGGCAGGTGCGGGCCCAGCACCCAAGGTATGTGTGAGCCCCTCCCATCCGGCCTCTAACCCCAGCCATATATAAACATATGTGGAAATAACTGAGTAGTAAGATATTCTTAAGGCACTAATTGTTCTGACTATGAACTAATACACGATTGTATATAAAGGATTAAATGACTGAGGGGTAATACTATGAACTAAGATATTCTTCAGGCACTAATTGTGCAGGGAATCTGCTTAGCTCTCCTTCCTCGCTGCCCAGATGGGGGTTACCCACAGTGCTAGGTGGGGGACATGGTGCCCAGTTACGTCCCAGTCCCTTCCTGCCCCAGGCCCAGCCAGAAGTGCAGGCCAGCTGGTCATCTGGGCACAGGCTGGAAGCCTCACTCCCGGCTTGCCATCCCGACACCTGGGAGTGGCTCAGCCCCTAGAGATGCTCCGGGACTGTGCTGAGCTGCCCGGCCCCCACCCCTGCAGCCTCTCCCTCCCTCGGGTCCCCTGTGGACTGTGGCTGAGCCCACTCCTCTGACCATCTCCCCAGGTCCCTGACAAGGCCCAAGTCAAACACTGGCCCTCGGAGCAGGACACAGAGAAGTAAGTCCTCCCAACCCCGCTCCCCTGCCCCCCGCCATTTCCTGAAGCTGCAGCCTGTTCTGCTGGGCCCTTCTGGAACCTGGAGTGGACAGGACGGATGCAGAGGGGAGCCGCATCCAGAAACTTTTGGGAGGAGGTGGCACTCCAGTCCCACAGGGATCTGTCAGCAGAGCCTAGTGCCGGAAGAAAAGAGCTCGGCTGGGGACCTGGGGGTCCCGGGCGTCTCTCGTGGGAGAAGAGAGCTCGGCTGGGGGGCCTGGGGCTGCGGGGCATCTCCCCCAACTCAGCGTCCCCATAGCCCCCAGGACAGCCTGTGCTCCAGGGCCGGTGGCTGCAGCCAGGGTGGCTCAGTCTTGGATCCTGAGGTTTTCCCACATTCTCGACCTTGGGATGCTGCTCAGCCAAGGCTCTGACCACTGCCCCCAACCCAGTGGCCCAAGGACGTGGTATGGAAGCCTGGCCAGGAGCACTGTGGGGGCCACTTGCTGCGGCTCTTGAGAGAGGGGCTTGTCCTGGCTGCTGGTGGTGGGTGCTGGAGCGGCTGCCTTGGGACGGTGGGGACCATCCTAGGAGGGGCTCTGTTCGCCTCCCCCACCTGCATGTGGACCTGACCCAACTGTGCCCGCAGGGCCCAGGACGCCCGTGACGTGGAGCCTCCGGAGAAGGATGACCAGCTGGTGGGGCTGCTCCCCGTCCAGAAGCCAAAGCTCTTGACTGCCGAGGAGAAGCCACCAGGTCAGAGCAGGGCCCCATCCTTCCAGGCAGGCGCAACGCCAGAGCAGCAAAGTCTGCTTGTGGGGTCGACTCAGACACACCAAGGGTCTCGGGAGGGAAACTGAGGCTATGCCTTCATCTGCTTGTCCCTAGGCACCAAGGCCTGGGTGGAGACTCAAGACATCCTGGGCAGTGTCCTGAGCCCCCAGCAGGGTCCTGAGCCTGACTATGATGGCCTGTACCACCCTCCACCTGAGGAGGACCAGGGTGAGGAGGAGCCCCAGTTGTGGGTGATGCCGAATCGCCAGGTGCTCCGGGGACCAGAGAAGGACCAAGACCACATCTACCACCCCGAGTAGGGCTCCAGGGGCCATCACTGCCCATCCCTGTCCCAAGGCCCAGGCTGTTGGGACTGGGACCCTCCCTCCCCTCCCAGCTAGACAAATAAACCCCTGCAGGCTCGGTGCGGCGGCTCATGCCTGTAATCCTAGCAGTTTGGGAGACTGAGGTGGGAGGATCACCTGACATCAGGAGTTTGAGACCAGCCTGGGCAACATGGTGAAACCCCATCTCTACTAAAAATACAAAAATTAGCCAGGCGTGGTGGCAGGCACCTGCAATCCCAGATACTTGGGAGGCTGAAGCAGAAGAATCACTTGAATCCGGGAGGCAGAGGTTGCATTGAGCTGAGATCCTGCAACCATCCTGGGTGACAGAACAAGACTCCGTCTAAAAAAATATAAATAAATAAACCAACCCCTGCAAACAGGCGGGAGGCCACCTCCCTGGAAGGCCAGTGACCAGGCCACCTGCTCTGTCGAGGAGCCCCCAAGGGCTGCACGAGGCCCAACTGACCCTTGGCTCCCAGAACGTTGTGCTCCCCGAAGGCCCTCGTCCTTGTGTACCAGGATAGTGAGGGGTGTGGCAGCAGTTAGGGGTTGGGACCAGAGGGCACCTCTGGCACCAGTCTCAGCTGAGTTCAGGCCGGGGAACAGGGAGGCCGAGTGCATGGACTCGGGGCCCAGCTGGATGGATGTGCATGTGTTCAGCTGGACAAACGCACAGGTGCTCAGGTCTCAGGTGGGCGGCGTAGGCCCAGGCCCAGGACATGTCCTTTCTGCCCTCTCCGAGTTCTGTGCAGCCCCCGCTCTGAACGCCCGTCCCGCCCGCCTGGCCTAGCAGGCCCGATGCCGCAGCGCAGGTCCAGGCTACTGGAGTCACTCCCACCCCGACCTGGTGCCAAGCCCAGGCTGAGCCACACACGTCTTAGCCAGCAGCTAAGACAGAATGGAGCAACGGAGAGAGGCTGCCCGTCTCTGCATCCTGCCATCTCAGCCCTCCTGCGGCCACTCGGGGCCGTGGGTGTAGGCAGGGTGGAAGAGCTCCCTGCACCCCGGCCAGGCCCCCGCTCTCCCAGGACACCAACAGCTGAGGGTGCCCCACGGTGTCCCACCATGCAAGAGCTGCTACCCTGCCTTACGGATGAGCTGGGGAGGCCAGGACCTTTGAGGTTCTGTCCTGAAAGGGCCAGGGCTGGGCTCCCAGGTTTCCCTTGGCAGCCTCCCATGTCACCCAACAGGGCGGGAGGGCATCGAGGATCAACACACCCAGGGCTGTGGTTTGAACGGCTCCTTCCCCACTCCCTGGGCCCCAGGCAGGCAGAAGACCTGGATCTCTGGAGCTGCAGGAGACTCTGGCCCTAGGCAGCCCAAGCTGGTGTTTGGCTTTTTAAAGCTATCTTGATTTTACTTTATTTTGTTTGCTCATATATGGTTTCATGTATATAAAATCCTAGAGTGTGCACACTAGCCCCAGAGGCCTGTCCGTGGGCTGAGCGAGAGTGCATGCAATCAGCTCGCAGCTTCTGACGTCAAACCACAATGCAGCCACGGGGTCTGGAGACCAGCAGTGGCTGGTCAGATAAGTGGGAGGCCCATGGGGCAAGGCTGACCACTAGTGGCTGCGGAGAAGGCCGGCGCTGCCATCTGGGAGCGGCAGCTGGACAGGACCCCAGAGTCTGCAGTCAAGCCCAGACAGGGTCCCTTCCCCAGACCTGGTGCCAGCTCTTTGCCAGGGCAGGCTTGCCTGCACGCCCCCCAGGTTCTCAAGCCCAGACAGGGTTCTTTCCTCAGACTTGGTGCAGATCTCAGCTGCGGTGGGCTTGTCTGCACCCCCAAGGTTCTCATGTGGTCCGGAGTGTGGGTCCGGGACCGTGGGACTCGCCCCCTAGAGCCCTGGGGACACCAGCCCCAGGCCGTGGGGGACCCCCTGTCATTCCCACTCCTGCCCTTGGTCCCTCAAACTCCAGCCCCGGCCCCTTCTTCATTCTATGCCTGTGATGCTGACACGAATTCTGGGGAGCAGGAGGAGGGTCCTGGGAGAGGCCCAGGGTCTGGGCAGTGGTGGTTGTTCGTCCCCATCCTGGAGACCAGTCCAAGCATCCCATGGCAAAGCCTCCTAGGCATCCCCTTTCAGGACCCCCCTGCATCCCACCTCTGCCCAGCAATGGACTCCAAATGACCTCAAGTCCTTTACCTCCCCTGCCTGACTGGACAAGTAAGGGTCCCAGGGAGGAACCTTACTTTACCACCTACTGCCACATGCACAGGGCACAACCCACACCCAGGCCTCTCCAGCAGGCACCTCCCTCACCAGTGCCCCTCCCAGCTCCCACAGTTCCTCCTGAAGCGTCCAGGCCAGCCCTGCTACCTGCCCTCCTGCTGGGCGGAAGGAATGGACCTCATGAAGAGCCCCGTTAGTGCCCAAAACCCTGGTGGCTGAGGCCGAAGTCCCCACCCCACTCAATGCCTCCAGGTCAGCCACTGCCCCTACTCCAGCCCTTGGTGTCCCCAGGGGCCCAGGTCTGATTTCCCTCTTGAGGTTTCGTCAAGGGTACATGGGGGGCCCGCGCTGAACCAGCAGCCTCCCTTGAGCTCAGCACCGAACAAGTCTGAGTGAGAACAGAGCTGGAATTGAAACCTTTAATCTGAACATCATCTGTGACTACATTTTTCCATCATTTTTATAAATTGGGGGACCCTCATCCCAGTTGGCAGGGCACACCCCAAGACTGCCCCTAGGGCCCTGGCCTGGGCCCAGGTCTAGGAGCTGCCGCTGGCAAGCCTGCTGTGAGTGGCGGTCCTGGAGCTCAGGTGCCCCTGGTTCCTCTTCTGGCCCAGTGGTCTTCACCAGGCCTCGAGCAGGGGGCTAAGAGCAAGCACCCCCTTCTTGAGGATGAGGTTTCCATAGAGGGCCGTCTCCCTGCAGAGGAGCCAAGCCCAGCACTGAGCTGGGCTGTAGGGCCAGGGCGCCAAGACCCTCTCCAGCCGCTGGGGGCCAGAGCAGACCCCGTCTACTTTCACCCACCTGATGCTCAGGCAAATGGGGGCCCTGCCCACCCAGCTTCCTCCCTTGTCTCTCCACTCTTTGGGACATCTAGCCTCAGCCAGGCAGAAGCTGAGAAGAGGGCGGGGGCAGCTCCTGGGGGCCCTGGTGGGGACGGGGGCAGGTCTGGGCCAGCCGGAACTCACCCCGTTGCCACAACAGCAAAAGCCTTTTTAGCTCGCTCATAAAACTCAAACCTCTCTATCTTTGCCAGGGCTCTCTGGAAGACAAAATGGCAGGGTTGGAGGGAACCTTGCTCAGAAACCCTCATGGGCCAGCCCTGGACTCCCCAGGGCCCCAAGCTGGGCGGGCACCAGGAGGTGGGGCCCCTGAGCTCCATTTCCCCGGCCCTCCTGCTGCGGGGGCCCCAGGGACACTCAGCCTCTGGCTCCCAAGGCCTAGAATGGGGGCCCCAGGACATGGTGGATGAGGAACCTGCCATGCTTGGTGTCTGCCTGGCCTGGGGCCACCCAGCCAGCTCAGCAGACTGTGGAGACCCTGCCAGCTGTCCTGGGGTGTCCCCTGCCCAGGACAAGAGCCCCTGGCCTCCTCTTATGGAGGTCCTGCCTGAGGCCTGCCAGTGGGTTGCCCAGGAGAGTGGGCCTGTCCCCTTGCAGGGCAGGGTGGGAGGGGGCTGTGTGACACAGCACCCAGCTAGGCCTCTGACCATAGCCAGGATGGGGCAGGAGACCTGGGACGGGGGCACCCCCCAGGGGAGATTGAGGAGGGGGAGGCCAGGCATTCTGAGTCCCTGGGCTCCACTCACAGGCTGTGGTGGGTGAGGCCCCCCCAGCAGGTCAGGATCCTGGCGTGGGCAGAGGAGGAAGGACCAGGTGCACCTCTTCCACCCTGGCTGGTGAGGGAGTGCCCAGTGGCCTGGGGTTCTTAGGGTGGTGGGTGGGAGGCTGCTTGAGGACACAGCGTAGGGCTCTGCTTTTGGCCCTCCTGAGCCTCGGGGAGACTGTCTCTGGCCGGTTCCCCACAGCTGGGGCTGCAGACTCACCGAGCAGCCAGCCCTGAGTAGGATGGACTCGTATTCTGTCCACACCGGGGTCTGCAGGCCTCTCTCCTTGTCGCTGGGCACCAGCTCCATGACTGCAGCCTAGAAGGAGGGGTCAGCTCTGGGGCCTTGGGGGTTGCCAGTCTTCCTGGTCAGGTGACCAGTCGGGACTCCCCTGGTGAGGGTCAGGACCCCCTTGGGGACACATGGCTTCCCACTCCTCCAAGGTGGGTGGACCCTATGAAGCCTGACAAAGGGGAAACCGAGGCACAGAGCGGCAGGGTGCAGGGGTGACTCAGCCCTCACCGGACTCTCCACATAGGTGTCCAGGGGCAGCAGCTTCAGCACGGCCTCCAGAAGCTGCGGGATGCCCAGGCCTGGAGGGCAGAGGGTGTGGCACTGAGTCTCCAGCCTGCTCGCCCACCTGTGGGCACCCTTCACACCTGGGCTTCGCTGGCTAGCCAGCCGGCAAGCATGGACGTGGGGCCAAGACAGGCCACAGAGGAGCTCAGAGCCGGGAGCACGGCCCACCCGCCCTGCCCTGGGGGACCTGGGGCTCGCTCACCGTCTGCACGGATCTCCATGGGCCCACACTGGCAGACGGAGGAGGCCGGGAAGTTCAAATCCGCGAGAACTAAACAGCCGGGAGGACAGCCCGCGGTCAGCACCTATGCCCCGCTCGGGGTCGGCGCCACCCATCCTCCCACCCAGTCATGGCGGCAGATCGTGGATCACGAGGGGACCGGCCGCCGTCAGAGTCCTCAGGGCTGGAGGCCAGGCGGGGAGGCGGGAGGACAAGGTCCGCGTCCGGGAGGCGGAAAGGCGTCAACAGCGGACGCCCCAGGGGCCACGGGACGCGCGGCTGCCGCCATGCCCGGACCAGGCCCCCGGCCACACAGCCCCTGCCGGGGACCCCAGGCCCCAGGAGGAGAAAACGCCCGAGCCCTCGGGGGAGCCCAGGCGCCGAGGCTCTCGGGCCGTCCGGGGAGGGACTGGGGGGAAGCTCCGGCCGCCCCGCCCCGAGCCCCACGAGGTCGCAGTTCCCGGAGAATGCGCGGCAGGGGGCTTCCTGCCCGGAAGCGGGGTGCGGGGGAGGCCCGAGCAACGCCCGCACCCCGGGACCCCGCCCTTCCCGGGCGCGGGGCGCGGCCGCAACAGTCCGCACAAGGGTGACCAGGACCCCGGCCCGGGGGTCCCCGCGGAGCCTCGCCTGCCTGCCTGCCCCGGGGTGGTCCCCGAGGCCCCGGCCCGCTGCGCTCACCGATCTCGTCCCCGTGCCCCATCCGCGCCAGCGCGTAGAGCAGCTCGGGGGACAGCAGCGCGGGGACTCCCTTCAGCGCCACCATGGCCCGGCCGACGGGGAGGGCGGGGCCTACGGCCGGGAGGGGCTTTATCGGGGGCGGGGCCTAGGAGGGACTTTATGGGAGGGCGGGGCCTAGGGCGGGGAGGGGCTTTACGGGGGAGGGCGGGGCTTTGCGGGGAGGGCGGGGCTTTGCGGGGAGGGCGGGGCTTAGGGGTCAGGGAGCTTTATGGGGAGGTCGGGCTTTGGGGTCACAGGCTTGGGGCCCTGGGACCGGGCCTAGGGGTTGGCGGGCTGGGGTCAGCTTGCAGCTCGCAGAGAGCCCCGAGAACCTGGGGACGCGTGGGCTGAGTCGGACTGTGGGGGCAACACCCACCCAGCTCACGAGCGCCTCACCAGGTCCGAGCCTCTGGCACCCGCGCGTTGTGGCCGGGGGCTCCTCAGTGTCCCTGCCCGAGCCTTCCACCTCGAGCTCCCTCAGGCCGAAGGGGTTCAGCCGCTGCCCCCTGCGACCTCCTCTCATGAGGGTCTCTGCCCTCCGACCGCATTGTTCTGCCCTTAGGCCTGGCAGAATACCCGGAGCCCACTGGGTCCCTAGTGTTACAAGGGTGGGCAGCTGCACCTGGGCTTTCAGCCCACACTCCTGAGGGGCCGCGAGTATGGGATGCGGGAGCGTGGGACATCGGACCCCCTGGAGAAGGTTCAGGAGGGCAGCTAGGCCCAACTCCCAGGCTCAGCCCCGAGAGCCAAGACACCTAAGAGTCCTCCATCATCCCCCAGTGTCAGCAGCCTGCAGCCCCCTGACCAGGATGGCAGCGTCCTGACCTTTGGCCAGGCTCAGGCTGGCCAGGCCCTCCCTCCATGGAGCCACCTTCTTTCACCTGATTCCCAGCGGGACACCAGCTGTGGGCCAGCACTGTGGCCCTGGCCCTCAACCCTGGGATGACACAATGCTCCGAGGCCTGGCAGTTCCTAAAAAGTTCTGAAAATAAGTTTGTGAAAAATGACAAAGCCGTCTCAGAAAACCCAGAGGAAACAGTCTCCATGTTGAACTGCTTGGCTCTAGGAGCCTGCCCCCATGGAAGTGACTTGGGCTGTGTCGGAAAAGCCTAGTGGGGCCACCCAGGCTGGCATCCAGCAGCACCTGAACAGCTGGCCCTGGGCTGGCCACTTGGGCAGAGAGAAGGCCAGGGCTGCCCAGAGCCTGCCAATGAGGGGCGGCTCTGCACCCAGGCCACCGGGGTCCCTGTGAAGAGACAGGAAGAAGGAGAAGCGTGGAGGTCCCCGGGTAGACAGGAAGGAGAAGCGTGGAGGTCCCCGGGTAGACAGGGGAAGAAGGAGAAGCGTGGAGGAGGTTCCCACGTAGAGACGGGAGGAAGGAGAGGCGTGGAGGAGGTCCCCGCAGTAGAGACGGGAGGAAGGAGAGGCGTGGAGGAGGTCCCCGCAGTAGAGACGGGAGGAAGGAGAGGCGTGGAGGAGGTCCCCGCAGTAGAGACGGGAGGAAGGAGAGGCGTGGAGGAGGTCCCCGCGTAGAGACAGGAAGAAGGAGAGGCGTGGAGGAGGTCCCTGCGTAGACAGGAAGGAGAAGCGTGGGTGCCAGGAGCTGGAGGGAAGCAGAAAAGGGGTTTGGGAAAATGAAAAAGTTCTTGGACAGACGATAATGGCTGCACAATGAGAATGTACTTAATGCTGCTGAAATGTGCACTTAAAATGGTTAAGACCAGCCTTGGCAACACAGGGAGACCCCATCTAAAAAAGTTAGCTGGGTGTGGTAGTGTATGGGTGTGGTCCCAGCTGCTTGGGAGCGGGAGGATCACTTGAGACCAGGAGCCTGAGTTTGCAGTAAGCTGTGATCAAGCCACAGTGCTCCAGCCCCGTCTCTAAAAGACATGGTTTAAGATGGTCAAGTTTTGTAGCATGTGTTATCACAATACAGAAGAATGCACTGAAACTGAACAGAGAGCTCCTTATGACAGAAAAACAAAACAGGGTTTCCTTCGTGCAGAAAAGGGCTCTGTGGAAGAGGGCGTGGGGTACCACTTCTGTAACAAGAAAGCCACCATACGTGCCTGTGCACGCGTGCAGGAGTGTGCGTGCGTGCACAGAAGTCTCCAGGAAGCCACACACCCAGCTATTCATGGTGGCTACCCTGGAAGTGTGACGTGGGGTGACTGACTGTGCAAACTTCTGCTTTGTTTGAAAGTTGTTGCTCACAAAACAAGTCTAAAAGAACAACATGACAGAATACTCCACTTCTAGACATGATACAGGGCGTGGTGTAACTGAATCACTGTCACTTTAACGTGCAGAGCGTCTGTGTGAAGGCAGCAGACAGTGTTTCCCTGGGAGCAACCCCGTTCTCTAACACAGGGACACAAGCACCCGCAGGGCTGCTTTCTGCCTGAACACAGCGTACCCAGAGGGGCTGGCGGGGGGCTCCTCAGCAGAATCTTAGATTTAGAAGAAGATGCTCCCGTCAGATACAAACATGGACCCTCACAGGCTGGGTGAAGGAGACCTTCGTGCTGTGAGGGCCGGGCCGTGACCACACAGCAGCTGAAGAAAAACTGCACGCCAGGGACACTGCCCTTGAAAAGAGGGTGATTTACTTGCTTCTAAAACTGACAGCCTATGCTTTTCCTCTCCAGGTGGAGGTGTAGGGCAGGGGCAGCTGCTTCTCACTGGTCTCTGAAGTTGGCCTTTCTCTTTTCCACAAACGCAGCCATCCCTTCTTTCTGGTCATCCTGGTAGGAAAAAGGAGAGAAACAGGTGGATGCCCGGTTTCCTCACAGAGCCCAATGCCAATGCCGCCCGGGTATCCCTGGCCCTGCCTCACTCCTCATGCTCACAGGGGCCCAGGGGGCCGCAGAGGGGACTCTGTGGCAGGAACACCTGCCCAATCAGGTCTGGGCCAGGGCACGGGGACTTCTACTGCCTCTCTGCCAGGCTGGGTGATGGTCATTCAGGAGCCACCGTGTATGTCAAATCAGCTCACATCTAAAGAGCCTCAGATGCATGCCTGGCCATTCACCAAGTCATCAAATGGACAACGGGCTACCGTGTGTCACGGAGCAGGACATGAGAACTCAACTCTGCATCTGTCTTTTCCCATGCTGGGTACATGTGTGCACGTGTCCCCAGGTGCGCACGCGCGCGCACACACACACACCCACACCCCTGCACCCCTTCCTCAAGTGCCCACGCTACTTTTAATTTTTATTTTACGGAACAATTAAAACACCTAAGTATGACTTTCTTACAGTGAAAAAGATGAAGTAAAATGGTAATCTCGCTGGGCACAGTGGCTCATGCCTATAATCCCAGCACTTTGGGAGGCCGAGGCAGGCAGATCACTTGAGGTCAGGAGTTTGAAACCAGCCTGGCCAACATGGTGAAACCCCATCTCTACGGGCCAGGTGGCGGGCACCTGTAGTCCCAGCTACTCAGGAGGCTGAAGCAGGGGTCACTTGAACCCAGGAGGCGGAGGTTGCAGTAAGCTAAGATCACATCACTGCACTCCAGCCTGGGCAACAGAGCAAGACTCTGTCTCAAAAAAAAAAAAAAATTATAATGGTAATTAGAGGGAATTAGAGGAATTACTTTAAATTACTGGCAGAAATCTTATAAAATATTGCCCTAAAACTTCAGCTTATCTTATTAGAATAAATTTGAACCCATTCCAAATAATTGGGATGATCTAAAAAAATTACGGGTAAAATGAATTACATTTTTTACAAAAGTCATTTTTTTGAGACCGGGTCTTGCTCTGTTGCCCAGTTGGACCCGAACGACCCGCCTCAGCCTCCCAGGAAGCTGGGACTACGGCTGCTCGTTACCCACCCTGCTGCAGCTGCTGCCGGAGGGTGCGACTCACAGACCTTCACGGCAGGAAAAAGCCCCACGGTGTCCACACTTTCGAAATTCCACACTCTACTTTTTTGTTAACATTAAGACCCGCTGATAGAACGTATCTGATCCCACCAAAGGTAAGGCTGACAGTTCTGACAGAAAGAAACGATACTTCATGATAAAACGTAGAAGGAAATTCCTAGCAACTCATGTGACTGGATATGCTTGATTCTCCGGTTGAACACTGTTTACTCACAGTTGCAAAGGTTGAATAAAAGAGGGTCTTCTCCAACTTCCTTCCTTCTGTTAACGTCATTTCAAAAGCTGGAAAATAAAAGTCCTGGAGTTATGAACCAAGGTATTAAATGCAGAACTTTTCCTGCATGGTGACAGGAAGCCCTCCGCACTGACCCATGCACACGTGTGCTTTCAATGTGGCCTGGGAAGCCTGGCCCCTCTCACAGGCCCTGCCCCAGCTGAGACCAGGCAGAAGCAACAGCTCTCCTATGGCCCGCAAACGTCACACCAGGTGGCCCCGGGCCCCAGGAAGGGAGAGGAACTGGATCAAAGGTAGGATGGCAAACTGTGCCCATGAGGAGAGGCTCTGAAGCAGCAACGGGACTGTGCCCATGAGGAGAGGCTCTGAAGCAGCAACGGGACTGTGCCCATGAGGAGAGGCTCTGAAGCAGCAACGGGACTGTGCCCATGAGGAGAGGCTCTGAAGCAGCAACGGGACTGCAAGCAGAGAAGGCAACTGAGGACAAAGCCAGAAAGGACAGCACGGGGGCCAGAGCCGCGCGGAGCCGGCACCAAGGACGCCTGTGGCTCGGCTCATTCCAGGCCCCTTCTCTGCATGAGGCCCGAGTGCACAGGTGGAGGCCGTTGCCGCAGTGCCAGGCCTGGAGCCAGCGTCCTCTCCCAGCAGAGCACGACCTTGCCAAACGCCTTGGGCAACAGCAGCCTCTGTTTCTGAAATGCTCCCCTCACTGTATCCTGCCTCAAGCCAACAGCAAGCCCAGGGATGGCCACACTCGGGGAGGCTGGGAACCTGCCTGGGGCCACCCACATCTGAACAGACTCAAGCAGCTAACAACCATCTCATTCCACATGCTGAGAATAAACGGTGACATTAAAACTTGAGCATTTCTGAGGAGGGTGAAGGTCAGATCCACTTCCCTGGCAGAGGGAGAACTAAAGGAATCCAGGCCAAAAATGAACAGCATGGCATCAGCCCGCCTGCGTAGCCACCTGCCAGGTGCAGACACAGCCTTCAGCCCCATGTCCCGGCAGGTGAACCGAGCCTCCCTGTGAGCAAGACCATTTTACTTTTGGGACCTCTGCTCCCTTCTCAGCCTTTCCCTGCCATGACCTGTGCTGCCCTCGCCTCCCAGGCCTGGCTCCGTTCTTGGGCCCTGGTACAAAGGGGAGTTGGGAACATAGTGGAGTTCCTGAGTGCACGGCCAGAAACCACAATTCTACAGACAGCAGAACTGAGACACTGAGAACCCCAACATTTCTACCCAGGAGGGCTTCAGGCACACTCATTTGCAGCCAGAAAACGTGTCCCTCAGGAACATTCCTGACAGCCACAGAGACCCCTCTAATTTCTCTTCCTGGCAGGATCCCCTACCTGCATTCACTGATTCTTTGGCCATTGCTACTATAATTTTAGAATTGCTGGCAATTCTTTCTGCACACTGGATGGCTTCTTCCACCAGTGTCTCAACAGGGAAAATCTTGCTTACAAGACCTGAAACACAAGAAAGTCAGTGAGTGATGTGCAGAAACAGTACGTGTCTATTCCTTTGCGAGCAAGTGGCCGCTGGGGAGCAGCGTGCTAGAGCACCCCGGCCTCCTGGCGCTGGGCAAGGGCGGCTTCCACACGGGAGCACCCCGGCCTCTGAGGGCTGGGCGAGGGGGGCTTCCACACGGGAAATGCCGCATGCGCCCTGAGGGGGCTGAGTCCTCCTGGTACTGTGGCCTCTGTGCTCTGAGACATTCAGGCCAGGCTGTCCACAGCTCCAACGGTAGAGGCAGCCAGACACAGGGACCGTGGTCACCAACAGGGCAGTGGGAGGACTACCTAGTGAGGGCCCAGGGATGCCCTCTGGGGACAGAACTGCTGGGCTGTTACTGTGTACCAGGTGCTTACGTGTGGTTCCACTGCTGTACATACAGTTCTTCAAAACAAAAGGCAGGCAGTCTCCCAAGTCCTCAGGACCCAAAAGCTCATGCAACCTCCCTGGGGACACCTGGATGCAGCCCTGAGTCCCCGTGTAGCTCCCATGGGCAGCGCCAACCTGCACCTGCTTGCTTGGCATCCTGGGCTGAGATCCGGTCACCGGTGAGGACCATCTCCA
The DNA here is from genome assembly GCF_001604975.1 of Cebus imitator. Classification (NCBI taxonomy): domain Eukaryota; kingdom Metazoa; phylum Chordata; class Mammalia; order Primates; family Cebidae; genus Cebus; species Cebus imitator. The sequence goes on along the minus strand of NW_016108095.1, from coordinate 329,278 downwards.
TCGCCAGTGACTTCCCGACAGCACGGGTGAGTCTCTGGGTGCCACCTGCACCTGCGGGGAGGGGCTGGTCACGGCTGGCACTGCAGCGACTGAATCTAAGAAGACATCACCGCTGCACAGCTGGCAAGTTCCAAGGGGCTTAAGATGGGCCCTGAGGCAAGGCCCACGGGGCAGAGGCTGGGCAGCACAGGACCCCAGGAACTTCAGGCACAGCCCCTTTTCAAGCTTAGGCCCCACATCTGGGGCTCGCCCAACACCCTGACATTGGAGCAAGGTCTGTGGCTCTGTGGTCAACATCTTGGAAGCTTATAGGCCTCGCTGACTCCAGGCACCGGTCCCTTGCATCAGCAGCTGCTCAAGGGATCAGACCCTGAAGAAATGGGTCAAGCTCATAGCTCAAGGCCTCAGAATCTGCCTGGTCAAACTCAGAGGGCAGGAGAGAGCGCCCTGCATGCAGCTGTTCCCCTCAGGGTCTGAGCTCCTTCCTGGCTGCTTTGCCTGTGCCCGCCCCTCCTACCAGGAGGACCCCGGGGGTAGAGGGTGTTTCTCTTTGCCCAGAGCCCAGGCTCTTCCCCCGGGTATGGTGAGGGGTCTGACTCCCTGCTCTGCTGAACTCGGTGAGGCCACATGACCTCTGTGGCCAATGAGATGGCAGTGGGCAGGACCTGAGGCATAGTGGGCAGAGCTCCCAGTGCCACCCAGGGTCACCATGTTCTCTCTCTGCCACAGACATGGATCACAAGCAAGAACTGCCATGGTTAGAAGCCAGTGTCACCCAGGACCAGCCTCTCCCAACACCATCATGTGTGGGACCTGGGGATGGCCACAGGAGCCAGACACGGTCCCGGGCCTCTGAAGCCCCCATCTGAGCTCTGTCACAACCACTTTAGCCTCTGTGGCTGTCTGCAGAGGGACCACTGACCAGACATGGGGGTCTCCATCCAGGGCCTCTGGTCAGATACGAGCCGTGGGCCCTGAGACACAGGCAGGTATTACCTAAAGCATCTATGCCAGAGACAGTGTCACACCTTACCTGGGATGGTCCCTAGTAAGATCTCCGGCTGTCCAAACTGGGCCTTCTCGCCGGCATAGATGATGTCACACATCATGGCAAGCTCACAGCCCCCGCCAAGCTGCAAAACAACTGGCGTCAGGAGGCTCTTGCGAGGGGAACCTGGTCAGAAAATCACTCACTTCTCATTCAAATTTTCCATTTAAAAGAAACAGCGTCAGGGGTTGACAGAGAATAACATAGTGGCAGCAAACCAGTTAACTGTTATGAAAAGTTAACGACAGATGGTTGATGCTGTTTACCGGAAACTGGCAAACATTCTAAAGGGCCAGATTAATACTTTCGGCTACGAAGGTCTTACAGGCTCTGCTGTGACGACTCGACTCTGATGCTGTGGCCCAAATGCAGCCACAGAGACGAGGTGCACAGGCGGGTGTGGCTGTGCTGAGAACACTCCGTCTGCGGAGGCCTGGCTTACTAAGAAGGGAGCATCACAAAACGATCACAAGGGGAAATAATCACACTGCTTCTCGACAGGCCCAGACCAGCCTCAGCACTTCAAACAGTCCCAACACATACGACGCAGAGCTTTTAAGGGGACCAAAAGAAGCCAGTTTATAGATATAGCTTAGGTTGAGGGGCAGAGACCAGCATTTAAACGATACTGAAAAGCCAAAACAAACACCGCTCTTCCGCTGCCCTGGAAGAGAGGCTTGCTGGGGAGAAGCTGCCAGGTGAACAGCCATAAAAAAACGGACGCTAGGACATGTCCTCTCCGCATGGTCCCTGGCTCTTCAGCACCACGAGGCAGGAAAGGAGGCAGCTGGCCTGGGAACTGAGGCCTCTCCAAGCAAACATCTGTCATGGGGTGTGCGCAGAAGGGCTCCTTCAGCCGCGAGAGGAGGAGGCGCTCGGCAGCACCACTCACAGCATAGCCATTGACAGCAGCGATGACTGGCTTCTTGACCTGAGTGAGGTAGTCCCATTGGTTCAAGAACGTTTGGAAGTAACAGTGCTGGAAACTCAGGTTCTGCATTTCCTTGATATCAGCTCCAGCTGGGAGTAGAAAGGGGGTTCCAGTTACCAGAGAGCAGACAGCCCACCTGCCCTGTATCCCCCAGACCAACAAGGAGCTTCGGAGCACACCAGCCATGGGCACTGTGGCTGCTGGGCACGGCTGACACCAGGCCATGTGGACAGCTGTCAGGATGCTGTGGTGCCAGCCATAACTGAGGTCATGCAGAAGGGCCCTGGGGCAGGTGGCAGGTGCGAGGGAGGCGCCCACAGACGCTGGGCGTATTCGTCATCACATAAGCCCTCGACATACACAAAGCCCGACTGCCAAGGCCCTGAACCCCTGTAAAGAGGCGATTTTGCTGCACGTGAGCACTTTTGGTGCATACAAAGCTGCTGGTGCAAGCAGTTCCCATGCCCATCTCCACTTTACGTTTGAATAAATCCCCAACCGTGTGCCTTTCCCTAACAGAGGTGCAAGTCAGGCCACACGTGCCTCCCACATCAGCCCAGGTACAAAGGCCCCCACTGCTGTGCACACCTGCAAAGGCCTTATCCCCACCGGTGAGGACAATGGCCCCCACGGCCGGGTCTTCCTGGAAGGTCTTTAGTGCCTGATTGAGCTCCTCAATCAGCCCATTGCAAAGTGCATTGAGGGCCTTGGGGCGGTTCAGCTGGATCAACCCCACGGTGTTATTCTTCCCCCTTTTTTCTGCGATGATGTACTCAAAGTTAGGACCTAGGGCAAGAAGGCAAAAGGGGTATCTATTCACACAGGCATCAAACTGAGAAGAGGGGGGCTGGTCTTGGCCTATGGGGAAGCAGTGTAATCATTTCACATTGTGATTATTCCGTGATGCTCCCTTCTGGAAGGGATGTGGCCCCATCAGCGGATAGAGTGTGACCCCAAGAGGCCCTCTGAGGGCTCCCTGAGCAGTGCTCAGTGGCTCCAGGTGTAACTGTCAGCCACATGGATATATGGTGGCCTCAGTACCATTCTCTCTGCTTTCACCTGTGTTTGAGCATGTCCTGAAGAAAAATTCCCAGCACAGAACATAGCCCACAGCCTCGCTCCTTCTCCCAAGAGGCCGTGGTCAGCTGTTCCCAGGACACTGCACTGGAGGCGGCCCTGGACTCTGCTGAGACAAGGCACCAGGAAGCGCCTTCCTTCGACAAATGCCAACAGGCGAGGAGCATAAGCCTCAAACAGGACAGAGCGCCAGCTCCTTGCACTTCGTACTGCCCTGGTGCCAAGACCTCTGGTCAACTGGGTGCAGGGTGGGGGCTGTGAAAATCCCGGGTGTTCCCGTGGCTCTAAGATCAGGCGCGGGTCCTGTGCAGCAGGCCAGCCTGAAAATGGGAGACACAGGCACATCTTGGGTTGGCCCGCTGTACAGGAGCTGCACCTGCTGGGCGGACAGCAAGGTGGGGTGGAGACAAAGGACAATGGCGTCCCAGGGGTGAGAAGGTGAACCCGAAAAGACAAAAGTCCTGTGTGTTGGGTGCTTGCCTCCACTAGTGGCAAAACAGGGATCACAGTGCCGATCCCGTGGGTTGTTTTTGTTTGTTTGTTTGAGACCAAGTCTTGCTCTATTGCCCAGGCTGGAGTGCAGTGGTGCAATCTCAGCTCACTGCAACCTCCGCCTCCAGGGTCCAGGTGATTCTCCTGCCTCAGCCTCTTGAGTAGCTGGAATCACAGTCACGCACCACCACGCCTGGCTAATTTTTGTATTTTTAGTAGACATGGGGTTTCACCACTGGCCAAGGTGGTCTCGAATTCCTGACCTCAGGTGATCCACCTGCCTCAGCCTCACAAAGTGCTGGGATTACCAGCTTGAGGCACCGTGCCCCACCTTATCCTGTGGGTTTCTAGGGGTGGCTAGATCACAGGTGAAGTGTCTGGCAGCAGTGCCTGCCATGTAAGACCCAGGAAAGGGCTGCTGATCACAGGTCAGGGTGCAGAAGTGGATGGCCATGGACAGCTTGGGGATGAAACCAACACAGCTTAGCCGTCCACTGGATTCATGGGGTGAGGGGGGAAGAGGAAGCAAGGGTCATTCCCCAGCCCGAGGCATGGGCAAAGATTCCTCCAGATGCTAGAGCAGGTGATGGCCGCGTTTGAGTGGGGCCCTGGGTGAGCTACAAGGGAGGAGGAGAGCAGCGCCCTGTGGCTGGGAGGAGGTGTCAGCCTTTCCCTTAGGATTCTCTGAGGGGTGGCCCTGGTCACGAGGCACCCAAGACGAAATGTACCTGCGCTCATGTTCTCAGGCTGGCCTATGACACAGGACCTAGGCCTCCTCTTAGAAGCAAGGAAGACTCCCGATTTTCACAATCCCAACCTGTGGCTATTTGGCAAGAGATCTTGGCACTTAGGCAGTACCAGCCAGCGCCCTCCCCCAGGACACAGCTTGGTGAGACGGACCTCCTGCAGAGCCATACTGGTTTAGGGGTGCGGGCCACCACGGTCAAGTGGGTGATGTCAGTGGGGTGGGGGCGGGTGTTCCCCCAGGGTCATGCTGTGGGAGCCAGTCAGGTTGGGGGGGGGCGCAGCCCTAGGCGAGGCAGTGTTGTGGGCCCCGGGCCAGGCAGAGGCTGCGGGTCGGGGTCAGGTGGT
>NW_016108095.1:303242-322754 GCF_001604975.1 Cebus imitator | reverse complement strand
GCCCGGCCTATAACTTTTAAGTATCTAGACAAGTACTGTCGAGCATCTATTTTGCGTCCTTGCCCCGATTCTGCAAAAGCCTGGGTGGAGGTAAAACATGTACAAATGGAAAGCGAAGCTGCCGCTGGGCCGGTGAAGCGTGTCCAGGTTCCTGGCGTCTTGAACAAAGAATTGGACAAAATGCACATCGAAGCAAGGAAGGAATGAAGCAACGAAAGCAGAGATGTATAGGAAAATGAAAGCGTGGCCGGTGCAGTGGCTCACGCCTGTAATTCCAGCACTTTGGAAGGCCGAGGTGGACAGATCACCTGAGGTCAGGAGTTCCAGACCAGCCTGGCCAACGTGGTGAAACCCCCTCTCTACTAAAAATTCAAATAATTAGCTGGGCGTGGTGGGGCACGCCTGTAGTCCCAGCTGCTTGGGAGGCCGAGGCAGGAGAATCGGTTGAATCCGGGAGGCAGAGGTTGCAGTGAGCCGAGATCACACCACTACACTCCAGCCTGGGCAACAGAGCAAGACTCTGTCTCAAAAAAAAAAAAAAAAAAAAAGTGCGCTCGCTTTGGCAGCACAATGATACAGAGATGAGCATGGCTCCTGTGCAAGAATGACATGAAAATTAATGAAGTGCTCCATATTAAAAAAAAAGAAGTAACTTCACAGTGTGTGTGCAGCCGAGCATAGGGGCTAAGAGCCCCATTACAGATCTTTTGGGGGGGGTTAAATACCTCTAGGAGTTCTCATTGGTTCCTTGGTGTACACCCTATGTAAACGGAAAGGACATTTCCTGTCAGAGCTGCTGTTTCCATTTGATTTAGTTCTAGGGAGTCAGCATGAATTGGCCTTAGGTTCCTGGCCTCCAGACCCTGTTCTCCTCACAATGTTCCAGAAAATAATTCAGTTCAAACCGAAAATGAGCACGCACCAAGATTTTATTTCAAGACCGAGGGTGAAATAAAGACATCTCGTGTAAGCAGAAACAAATCAACAAGGCTTTGCTGAAAGATGCTGTGTTAATGTAGGTTAGACCTCTGGGACAGATAGGCCCAAAATGAAACAGCTCAAACAGAAAAGAGCTTTCTTCTTTTTCTTCTTCCTCCCTCCCTCCCTTCCTTTTCTTTCTTTCCACTCCCTCCCTTTCTTTCTGTTCTGTCTCGCTGTCACCCCGGCTGGAGTGCAGTGGGGTGGAGTGCAGTGGTGTGATCTTGGCTCCCTGTAGCTTGCACTCCCGGGTTCAAGTGATTCTCCTGCCTCAGACTTCTGAGTAGTTGGGACTACAGGCACACACCACCATGCCTGGTTAATATTTGTAATTTTTCAGTAGAGTTGGGGGTTTTGCCATGTTGGCCAGGCTGTTCTTGAACTCCTGACCTCAAGTGATCTACCACCTCGGCCTCCCAAAGTGCTGGGACTACAGGAGTGAGCCACGGTGCCTGCCAAGAGGTTTCCTTTCTAACAACCAAGAGGTTGGGTGGCTCCTGTCCTCCATCAAGTAATTTAGCAACAAAAGCACAAGCAACAAAGGGAAATTTAAAACTTTTTTATGGCTGCAAGGACACTACCAAGATAGTGAGAGAACTGAACAGAAATTCTTCCAGTGAAGATAATCAATGTCAGATAAGCTCTGAAACCATAATGATAGAATGTCACACCTACGGTGCTGGCTGCAATAAAAAGCCCAGCAACCATCAGCATTGTGGGGGATGTGAGTGCGGAACACTGGCATACTGCCGGCAGGAATGGAAGTGGGGCAGTCGCTGTGGAAAACAGTCTGGGCTTTCCTCAAAAGGTCAAACAGCAACTCCACTCTTCAGTGTACACCCGAGAGAATTGAAGACAAATGTCCACGAAAACTGTCATAAACTTCTTATGAATAATGTTGCTATGAATGTTCATACCAACATTATTCATTACAGCCAAAAAGTGGGAAAAAGCCAGTTGTCCATCAACTTGTGAATGGGTAAACAAAACGTCATATATCCAAACAATGGATATGTTAGAATGCATTAGACTATACAATGCACTACTGTTCAGGTGTACAAAGGAAAGAAGCACTGATACACATTACAAATGGATGAGCCTTGAAAGTGTTACGCTCAGTGAAAAAAGCCAGACACAAAGGCTGCAGGTAACCCCCTACTGGAGCACCGAGGAAGGAGAGCTAAGCAGGTCCCTGGCACAATTAGTGCCTGAAGAATATCTTAGCTTATAATGTTATTACGCAGTTATTTCCTTTATATAATCCTTCATATATAATCATATATTAGTTTACAGCATTAGTGCCTGAGGAATCTCTTACTACTCAGTTATTTCCATATATATATAAAATTATATCTTAGCTCATAGTCGGAGGAATGCCTAGAGCAGACATGGTACAGAGCATGAATTAAGGAATAAGCGGCTTATTGCTGGAGGAATGTCTACAGCAGACACGGTGCAGAGCATGCTTTAAGGGAAAAACAGTTATACCAGGACAAGAATCCATGGCCCAGGCGGCAGCGTTTAGTATCGTAAAGACACCCGCTGTATGGCAGGCTTGTGACAAGAGCCACTCCTCCTGAAAAAGGAGTCGTACCTTGTGTCCAGTTCTTGTGGAAGGCTGCCCTCAGACTGGCAATCCCATGAGTGTCCGAGGGCTTAAAACGCCTCCAATATAATCGTGCCTTGGTGACTGTATAACTTGTCAGCTCTCTAGCTACGGTGCTGACTCAGATCATCCTCCTATAGAAATCACTGGAAGCTGCCGGCAGGTGGCTGTGTACCGTGTCAGCTCTTTAGCCGTTGTGCTGACTCAAAGCGTCCGCCTATAGAACTCCTTAGAAGTAGCCTGCCCCTAGATAAGAGATGTTGCACACTGCACCCTCTTCACTGCGCACGGCCCGCCTCCTTGCCTTGGTGACCTGATGGGGGTGGACCTCACTCACTACCCTGCCCCCGAACCTCCACCCAATAAATACAGACACTCCTGGACGTTCGGGGCCTCGCCTGTCCCCACTCATAGGTGGCGTGGCCCCCCAAGCCCAGCTGTCTTTTCCAGTCCTTCCATGTCTCATCTCTACTTCTCGAATCCAGTGCCTCAGCACAGCGATAGGGGCCACCCCACGACCCTGTGGGGCTACGACCCTACAAACGCCATGCATCGAATGATTCCATTTCTATGAAATGTCCAGAACAGGCAATCTGTGGAGAAAGAAAATGGATTAGTCGTTGCCAGGGGCTGGAGGGAGGGAGCAATGGGATGATGCTGCAGCATAGCCCCTTTTTTTTAGGGTGATGAAAATGTCCTAAACTTGATTATGGTGATGGTTGTACAACTCTGTAACTATACTGAAAACCATTGAATTGGACACTTTAAATGGGAGAAGCCATACGGCGTGGTGTCTATATCAACAAAGCTATTTATAAAAATGAACGAGCCGATTCAGTCAAAGCCACATGGGCAGCTGCCACCTTGATCACTGTAGGTGGCATCACCCAAGGCTCTCTGCAGCTAGGAGAAACATACCTGTACCAATGGGATGGGACAGAGATTGTACCTGTGTGTTCCGGCTGCTGGCTCTGGCTTGGCAGGACCGTCCAGGACCGGCCGTGGTCACATGCGCTCTCCATTTCAGAGCAAGGCGGGGCGGGTGACTAACCCAGCCCCAGGTCAGAGCGTCAGCGGCAGCTGCTGTTTGATTCAGGCTGTGGCACTACGTCTACGGAACAAATGGATTGTCCCCACCCTGCAGCTCTCGGGAAGACGTGGACCCAGAGTGTCCCATTTCAGTCATGTCACTTTAAAGTCACCCCTATTTGCACCAGCCCTCCTGGGTGTGGGGCACGGCCATGTTTACCTCTGGCCTGTGTGGGCCACAGTGGGGAGGCTTGGCCAGCAAGCTTCTGAGCCAAGTAGTTCCTGCTTTTATGGGATCCTTCCGCCCCACAAGAGGCTCTGGGACCATCCTGAACTAGAATTAAATTAGAATCTTCTGGGTCCCCTTTGGGCTCCCTGAAGGAACCAGGAACGGGCTGGCCAGGAGGACATGATGGACCAGGAGGAGGTGACAGAGGCAAGGCCAGACCCTTCCTGTTCCATCTTGCAGAGGCTGTCCTAACGTGAGGTGATGCCAGGTGCCTGGGGGACATTGATGCCTGACCAGAGCCCAGACTGGACAGACTTCCAGCAAAGGCTGGGCCGTGGCCGACTGTAACAGCCCAGGAGAATGAGGACACGGGAGTCTCAGGCTGCAGGAGCTGGCTGATGGGACGGTGCCTGACATGGTGCTGAAAACAGAGCAGCAGCCCCCGGAGGCTGAGGAACCAAAGTAGCCCACCCACCCAGAATGGCGAGGCCCACACCCATGCAGGAGACTGGAAGCACGGGGTGGGATCCCTCAGCCTCGCCCACAGGATGTTGTGCTCCCGTGTCTGGGCATTGAGCTGGGGCCTGCGGCCAGAGTAGCAGCCTGATTTCAGAGGGTGCCACTAGGGAGTGGCCATACCTGTGGGAGACCCAGTTCATCTGTGGAATTCAGGACCCCAGAGTATTTAATCTGCCCTCTCAGGACCTCCAGCTGGGGCAGGTGGTTGGGTGGCCCTGCTGGGCTTCCTAGGTGCATGCCAGGAACCTGGGAATGGAGCACACCCCTGAGCCAGCGGCTCTCCTTCAGGCCTTAGAGCAGGGAGTAAGGGAGAGGCCTGCTCAGGCCGGACAGGTGACACTAGCAGGGGGGCTGCACCCCCAAACACGTGTCATACGACTATGGAGGAGGGAGCAGCCCTTTTTTCCTTAGTCCTGGGACGTTGAGTGGGTCAGCTTGGTGGAGAGCTAGCCCTGCCTACCTGAGAGCTGCCCTGGCTTCCCCATGGCCTGGCAGCGGGAGGAGATGACCACTGCGTCCAGTGTCGCCTCCTGGTGCTGGGGGCCCCTGACGGACAGAGGACGTTTGCCCCCTGCCTGCCATCGCCCAGGGAGTCAGCCCACGCCCCAGGCACCTGCGCCTCTCCCTGGCTGCAGCGCTGTCTGGAGCTCAGCTCACAGGGTGGGCCTGGGAGTGGAATCCAGCGACGCCAGTCACCCTTCCGGGAGACTTTTCTCCAGCTGGGACGAGAGGGTATCAAAGCAAAGGAAGACACGGCTCAGGAGGCCCACACCGAGAGCCAAGGGGAAAGCTCACAGCAGCAAACTTGAGCGCGCGGCCCCTCCAGAGACAATGGGGGCTCAGGAGGCGGGGACGCGCCTGAAAGCCGGGCAAGAGAGTTTCCAACCCCTGCGGACTGCGATGCTGCAGAAAACGCGGCCGCCTGCGCCGGGGGAATTCCAGAAGTACAGGCGTGCCTGGGTGTGCGCCCAGCTTCTCCAGAAGCTGCGAGGGACGAGAGGCGTTTCCGCACTTGCTCTTGGCCTCTCTGGAACTTGTGCTTTGCTCGCGCGGTCGTCGCGTGCCCCCGCAGACCCGTGGCCGCCCACGCACACGCAGGCGCGTGTACACGCAAACCGAGGGGCGGTGGCCTTGCCGGAGGCTCTCGGGGCGCCCTCTGGGCGCGTTAAGCTCTCCCAGGTCCCACCCCTGACACCGCGGCACCCCCAGACCCACTGCACCCTCGCTCTCGGCGCAGGTCCCGAGGGTCCCCGGGGAAGCGCTCGCTGCGCCTTAGTCTCCCCTGGAGGAGGCACTGCCCGCCCGGCCCACCGGCTTCTCCCTTCGTGGGGACGCTCCCTGACGCCCGTCCTCGCGGGCTCGTGGGTCCTCCCCCGCCGGGCGCTGCCCTCCGACACCCGAGCTCAGTCCCGAGGCGCCTGGTGGGGGTGGGGGTGGGGGTGGGGGTGGGGGTGGGGGTGGGGGTGGGGGTGGGGGTGGGGCCCGCCCCCGCCCCGCCTCGCCCCGCCCCCGCCCCGCCTCCGACCTCCTCCGAGAGCTCCAGACCTCTCAGCTACTCCGAAGCCTGCGGACTGCTGGGATCGCGCTATGGAGTCGACTGGCGGCGACGGGAAGGCCCCGGGCGGCCCCCGGGTGCTGGTGGTGGGCGGCGGCATCGCGGGGCTGGGCGCGGCGCAGAGGCTTTGCTGCCACTCCGCCTTCCCGCACCTGCGCGTCCTGGAGGCCACGGCGCGCGCCGGGGGCCGCATCCGCTCGGAGTGCAGCTTCGGTAACGCCCCTCCCGGAACCCCACCTGCTGCGCCGGAGCTCGCCGGCCCCCCCTGCCCTGCGCCCCGCTGACCGGCCGGGCCGCCTCACCGGGCTCCCCCGGGAATCCTCGTGCGCTTGATCGGCCAGAGTTCACCGCCCCGAAACTCAGGGCGCAGAGTTAGTCAGGAGGGCGCCTGCCTGGGAAGGCGACCTACGGCTCCACGCGGCCGCCCTGGTTCTGCCCCTCGGGAGCGCCCGCAGCCCCGGGTGGCCCACCCTGCACCCCTCCCTCCCGTCCGGACCGCCCGACAGGTGCCCTCCTGCCAGGTGCTCCCCTTACACCGGGTCTGACGGGTCACATCCTACCTGGGAAAGGCAGCGGCGGCGTGGCCCAGGAGAAGGGCCCGGGTGGCCGTTCTGGGAAAGGGACCCCAGGTGGCATCTGCTGCCCCTCGCAGGTGGCGTGGTGGAGGTGGGCGCACACTGGATCCACGGGCCCTCCCGGGGCAACCCCGTCTTCCGGCTGGCTGCTGAGTACGGGCTGCTGGGGGAGAAAGAGCTGTCGGAGGAGAACCAGCTGGTGGAGACCGGGGGTCACGTGGGCCTGCCCTCCGTGACCTACACCAGCTCCGGGGTCCGCGTGAGCCTCCAACTGGTGGCGGAGATGGCGACTCTGTTCTACGGCCTGATCGACCAGACCCGAGAGTTCCTGCAGGCCGCGGAGACCCCGGTGCCCAGCGTGGGGGAGTACCTCAGGAAGGAGATCAGCCAGCACGTGGCCGGCTGGAGAGAGGACGAGGAGACCAAGAAACTGAAGCTGGCCGTCCTGAACGCCTTCTTCAACCTGGAATGCTGTGTGAGCGGCACCCACAGCATGGACCTGGTGGCCCTGGCGCCCTTCGGGGAGTACACCGTGCTGCCCGGGCTGGACTGCACCTTTTCTAAGTGCGTGCCGCCCTCCCCCCTCCACTCCAGGCTCCTCAGGGCCCCGGGGCTGGCCAGACTCTGCTCTCGCTTGGGTGTGGCAGGGATGGGAGACCGTTTGCTCTCCCCATTCAGTCAGATTGGTTGCTCCTTTCTCTGGTTTTGCTCATTTAAGCCAAAAAAGTTATTTCTGAGAGAGGGTGGTTAGAAGGAGGAAAGGCTTGTCCTGCTTCTGTATTTACTCAGGCCTCTTTTGTGCCAGATGAGGGTCTTTGGCTGCAGAGGGGGCCAGACAGGCCCTCTCTGTGTGGCAGGGTGGCTGCTGGGTACCAGCTGCAGGTGAGACCCTCACTTTCCCAGGCGTCACCCCTGGTGGTGTCGGCCCCGAGGCTCCTGCCCAGGCGGTGAGTCAGGAAGCCCTGGTTCTAGCAGATTGCTTTGAGAGCTCTGTGCCTGCGGAACCCTCCCTTATGTGCGGGAGGGCAGGTGTGAGCATCCTTGTGGTGGAAAACCACAGAGTGGAGCTGCCCTCCCTGCCGGCCAGAGCAATGAAGAGCTCCCTGCAGCGACATTTGGAGCACGTATTTCCATGAGTTCTGCCCTTCCAGGGACTGGGCATCTACGAAACCAGCACTTCCATCTTCCTAGGGGCTACCAAGGGCTCACAAACTGCATGATGGCCTCCCTGCCAGAGAACACGGTAGTGTTTGAGAAGCCCGTGAAGACTATTCACTGGAATGGGGCCTTCCAGGAGGCAGCCTTTCCCGGGGAGACCTTTCCAGTGTCAGTAGAGTGTGAGGATGGAGACCGGTTGCCAGCACACCATGTCATCGTCACCGTGCCCTTAGGTAGGCCAGCTTTGCAGCTCAAACCCCTATCCCAAGTGCCCCTTCCTCTGCCCTTATCCTGCTTCTGTTGGCTCTGGCGTGTCTGCTTGGGTACAAAGCTCAAAGCTCACATTTTCGTTCTAATAATTTTCAGATAGGCGGAAGAAATGACTCTTATGTTTTGTAGCAATTGCATGCTTTGGATTTAAGGGTTTCACTGTAAGAAAAAATGCAAGTAAGTGTGTGTCCTGCTTGCTTGGATGGAATCGTGAGGGTTGGGACGGCCTTGGTAGTTAACCAGGCTGCACTTTGCTGGAGACAGAAAAAGGCATGAGAAACCCGGTCTCAAGTTCAGGCCTGGGTGACCTGTTGAAGGAGGCATGTGTATAATTCTATTCAATTCTAGATCTGGTGCTTTAGGGGTGTCCTTGAGTACAGGTGGTTTGAAGCTGTTTTATAAACGGTGGAGATGGTTGAAAACAGAGTGACTAGGGTAACTGCTGTCAGCTGGACATTTGCCTCTCACGGGTTTCACGCCGCCGTCGGTCTCTGCCTGAGTTATCTCATTGACTCCTCAGGCAGCCTTGGCAGGTATCTGGCACCGTCCCCCATTTGACAAATTTGAACATCTAGGCAAACAGAAGTCACTTTGCAAGTTCACAAAGCTAGCAAGTGCCAGAGCTCACTTGGAGATCTAAGTGTGATTGAAGGGCGTGTGATGAAACGCAAGAGCCTCGCCCACCCCCAACTCCTGTCTCCAAGGGGTGGCTGTCCCCTCCCCAGGGCAAGGATGAGCACTCAGACCCCACTGCTGTTCCCCACAGATGCAGTTGTAGTCCACATACAAACACCTGCTGCTCGGCTGGACACAGTGGCTCACGTCTGTAATCCTAGCACTTTGGGAGGCTGAGGTGGGCAGACCACCCGAGGACACCCATCAAGACCAGCCTGGTCAACATGGTGAAATCCTGTCTCTACTAAAAATTCAAAAATTCTCTGGGTGTGGTGGCAGGCCCCTGTAATCCCAGCTACTTGGGAGGCTAAGGCAGGAGAATTGCTTGAACCTGGGAGACAGAAGTTGCAGTGAGCCAAGATTGTGCCATTGCACTCCAGCTTGGATGACTAAGACTCTGTCTCAAAAAAAAAAAAAAAAAAAAAAAATCAGGTAGTCAGTTTGACTGGTTTTTTTCCCCTTAATAGAACTTGTCAGTGTTTCTGAATCAGCACTCTTAGATCTACAAGTCTTTCTTGTTTCCCTCTGGTGGCTTTGATCATTCATGTTTGGAGTAGGCACTTGCTGGGCCTGCTGAGTGCTGACCACCAGGGACATTGCCAGTAGATACATTGTTACAACTGTGAGCATTTTGTTTATACCAGCCAGTTCAGAAAAATTAGCTGGTTGGCGCCTGTAATCCCACCTGCTTGGGAGGCTGGGGCTGGAGAATTGCTTGAACCAGAGAGGCGGAGGTTGCAGTGAGCCGAGATGGCGCCATCGCACTCCAAGAGTGCAACTTTGTGTCCACACACACAAAAAAAGGAGCCAGTTCACTTGCCATGCAGTGTTTTCTTGTCATTATTTCATAAGTATTGATGGAAATTTAGGTGATCTTCACTTTTTCTGTATCATGCAGTTTTACATGTGCACGTAAAAACACTGGTGGGTTGGGTCAAGTGGCTCACACCTATAATCCCAGCACTTTGGGAGGCTGAGGTGAGCAGATCACGAGGTCAGGTGTTCAAGACTAGCCTGACCAACATGGTGAAACCCCGTCTCTACCAAAAATACAAAAATTAGCCAGGCGTAGTGGTACACACCTGTAATCCGAGCTACTCAGGAGGCTGGGGCAGGAGAATTGCTTGAACCCAGGAGGCAGAGGTTGCAGTGAGCTGAGATCACATCATTGTACTCCAGCTTGGGTGACAGAGCGAGCATCCATCTCAAAAACAAAAAACAGAAAACACTTGTGTGAAAGGTGGGGAATGGTGGCTCACGCCTGTAATCCCAGCAGTTTGGGAGGCCAAGGTGGGAGGATTGCTTGAGCCAGGGAGGTCAAGGCTGCAGTGAGCCTTGATCTGTGCACTGCCTGCACTCTAGACTGGGCAACATCTCAAAAACAAAGAAAAGGAAGTAAAAATCCTTGTGTGAATGTTGCCGTGGGATAAATCCCAGCAAGGGAAGTGGCTGGATCTGAGGTCTGCACAGACAGGACTTTCATGGAGGGCATGGGGACCCTTCATGGGCACCTGTGGCCACAGCCCGTGGGGCGCCTCCCCCGCTCTCGCTGCCCACTGACGGCCTTTGCCTGGCTGGTCTCTGGGCTTTCGTCTTTTTCTGACTGTCTTGCCAGTGTCTTAAGACTTGAGACCTGGTGCCACAGGGCTCCGTCCTGTGGTTTGATTTCGCTGTTTGTTGTTCATCTCATTACTGTCTGCCTTTGGGCCAAAGGTGTGCTTTTGCTACACAGATTAATTTTTATGTAGCTTCTGGATAAAGCCTATATGTTTAACCACTACACTAAGCTAACTCCTGAGCAGCATGGCGTGTAGAGGTTGAGAGGCAGAGGTTTAGGGGTGAGTGGTTCCGACATCACAGCTTGTATGGTGGCCCTGACTGTTCCTTTGTGGCCAGTGGTGACCACTGGGCCGTTTTGCCTGCCCCGTTTCGGTTTGTCTGCCCCAGTCTGTGGGTCCTTACAGCCAGAGTGGCCTCAGCTGTGCGTCCCCAGGGCCCTGAGTCAGCCTGGGCCTCGAAGGAGGCAGTGTGTCTGGAAACCTCTTTCTCTGACTCCTCTGGTGGACTCAAGTTGGGCTCCTGGGGGTGTGAGTGACCCCCCATATAGGCACCGAGGAATGAGAGCTAAGCAGAACCCTGGCACAGTTAGGGCTTGAGGAATATCTCACTTTATAGTGTTACTACTCAGCTGTTTCCTTTTATATAATCCTTTACATAATCATATATTAGTTCATAGAATTAGGGCTTGGAGAATCCCTTTATATAATCCTCTATATATAATCACATAATAGTTGATAGTATGAGTGCCTAAAGAATATTTCCCTACATATATACCTGTAATTATATCTTAGTTCATAATCAGAGGAATGCCTGGAGCAGACACAGTGCAGAGCATGATTTAAGGGAAAACAGTTATACCAGGACAAGAATCCACGGCCCAGGCGGCAGCGTTCAGTATCGTAAAGATACCCGCTGTATGGCAGGCTTGGGGCGAGAGCCACTCCTCCTGATAAAGGAGTTGTAGGACCTTGCTCCAGTTCTTGAGGAAGGCTGCCCTCAGACCGCCAATCCACCTTGGTGACTGTGAACTTTATCAGCTCTTGCTACTGTGCTGCTCGAAAAGCCTCTTCCCATAGAAATCATTGGAAGCTGCCAGAAGGTGGCGGTAACCCTGACAGCTCTGTCACTGCTGTGTGACTTAAAGCATCCTCCTATAAATCTTCTTAGTAGTTTGCCCATAGATAGAAGTATCGCACACTGCACCCTCTTCACTGCGCACGGCCCACCTTCAAGCCTCGGTGACCTAATGGGGGTGGACCCCTCACTGCACACAGCTCCTGCCTTCATGGGAATGGGCCCTTGCTATGCACTGTCCACCTCCTGGCCTAGGTGACCTAATGGGGGTGGACCCTATGTTTTATTGCTCACGACCCTATCACTATCCTTAAAGATGATTTTACTCACTGCCCTGCGCACTAACCTATACACAATAAATACTGATGCTTCTGGACATTCGGGGCCTGGTCTGACTCTGCTTATAGGTGGCATGGCCCACTGAGCCCAGCTGCATTTTCCTTGTACTTCTGTGTCCTGTCTCTTTATTTCTCAGGTCCTGCGCCTCAGCACAGCATAAGGCTCACCCCACGACCCTGTGGGGCCCTCAGCCCTACAGTGGGCACTCGATTCTAGCTGAAGAGCTTTATGAGATGTAGGCTGAGTCCAATTCTGCATTCCAGGTTTTCTTAAGGAACACCTGGACACCTTCTTTGACCCTCCACTGCCAGCTGAGAAGGCAGAAGCAATCAGGAAGATCGGCTTCGGGACCAACAATAAGATCTTCCTGGAGTTTGAGGAGCCCTTCTGGGAGCCAGACTGCCAGCTGATCCAGGTGGTGTGGGAGGACACATCCCCGCTGGAGGACCCTGCCCCCGCACTGCGGGACGCCTGGTTCCGGAAGCTCATCGGCTTTGTGGTCCTTCCTGCCTTTGGGTACGTTTGCTCTCTTGGAGGCTCCGAGAGTGGCTGGCTTGTTAGACCTTCATCTGATGGATGAAGCAGCAGCGTGTCAGTTCACTGCAGGGCATTTCTGGGGGGTTTAATGGGCGGGGATCTCATGAGCCCCTTCAGGTGCTGACAGCAGACACCCTGGGCCTGACCTCTGTGGGGACAGATGGCGCCCTGCTGTATGCGGGTTGTTAGCGCCCCTCGGGGCCCAGAATGTGTCCGTGGACTTGCAGGCAGACTCAGTCTTCCGTCCATGGGAACGTGTTTATTGGAAGGCTATAGGGAGCTGGGGCTTGTAGATACAGAGGAACTCTGGAACACGATCTGCCCAAACCTGGGGAGACGATACTGAAACAGGAGGAAGTAATTGAGGAAGACATGCCTAGAAGTAATGGAATCGCAGACCCGTAGAGGAAGGGCCCTCCCTCTTAGAAGCAGCATATATAGACCACGTGCCGACCCAGGAGATAATCCCATGAGTGACGTGGGGGATGGAGGAACTGACTTTTCTAGCCAGATTAAAACACAAAGCCAGCCTGTTGTGGTCAGATGGCAGATCTAATCCCATGCTTCCTCCGAGAGTTGCAGGAGGGGGGCATAGTTCTTGTTGTGAAAGACCCGGATGTGGTGGGAGCACAGGGCACACCTGCCAGATGGTTCATCACTGCTGTCCACTGGGAGCAGGAGGCGGCAGACCAGCCCTGCACCTGTGACTGGGGAAGCCTGTCTCCTTCACATTAAAGAGAAAACTGGCACTCTGGCTGGGTGTGGTGGCTCACACCTGTAATCCCTGCACTTTAGGGGCTGAGGTGGGTGGATCACCTGAGATTAGGTGTTCAAGGCCAGCCTGGCCAACATGCTGAAACCCCGTCTCTACTAAAAATACAAAAAATTAGCCAGGCGTGGTGGCAGGTGCCTGTAATCACAGCTACTCAGGAGGCTGAGGCAGGAGAATCGCCTGAACCCAGGAGGTGGAGGTTGCTGTGAGCTGAGAGAGTGCCTGTATTCCAGCCTGGGTAACAAGAGCAAAACTGTCGGAAAAAAAAAAAAACACTGGCATTCCAGGTGTTGAGACAGGCCTGGGTTGCTGTCTCAACAAGGGTGGGTGACTGTGTGTGTGGTCACCTGCTCCAGGCCCAGCCCCACCGCCTGTGCTCTCTTGCTTAGGACATCAGTGGGATCCCAGGTGCTCTGGTGGGACCCTGTCTGTGGCACGGGGTGGCAGCTATCCCATCCTTTTATATGCCTGCAAAGGGTTAGGGATCTCAAAGAGCTTTCGTGGATGTCACATCTGTAAACTTACCACATGATAAATTATTTATTATTTGAGATGATAGTAAAAAACCTATTCCAGCCGGGCGCGGTGGCTCAAGCCTGTAATCCCAGCACTTTGGGAGGCCGAGGCGGGTGGATCACGAGGTCAAGAGATCGAGACCATCCTGGTCAACATGGTGAAACCCCGTCTCTACTAAAACTACAAAAAATTAGCTGGGCATGGTGGCGCGTGCCTGTAATCCCAGCTACTCAGGAGGCTGAGGCAGGAGAATTGCCTGAACCCAGGAGGCGGAGGTTGCGGTGAGCCTAGATCGCGCCATTGCACTCCAGCCTGGGTATCAAGAGCGAAACTCCGTCTCAAAAAAAAAAAAAAAAACAAAAAACAAAAACCTATTCCATGTTAACATGAATCACATTTTAAAATGAATATTTTCTTAAAATTAAATGAAGATGGCAGAGTTCTGTCTTTTCCGCAAGACCCTTTTTTTCTTTTGAGACAAGGTCTCGCTCTGTCGCCCAGGCTGGAATGCATGGAGTGCAGTGGCAGGATCTCAGCCCACTGCAACCTCCGCTTCCTGGGCTCCAGCAATTCTCCTGCCTCAGCCTCCGGAGTAGCTGGGATTACAGGTGTGCACCACCGTGCCCGGCTAATTTTTGTATTTTTAGTACAGTCAGGGTTTTGCCATGTTGGCGAGGCTGGTCTTGAACTCCTGGTCTCAAGTGGTCCACCCACTTCAGCCTTCCAAAGTGCTGGGATTATAGGCGTGAGCCACTGCGCCCGGCCTCTGCAAAGCTCTTTAATGTCACACCTAATAGAAGATTCTGGATTCTCAGGCCTGCCTCTGCTTCATTCTGTTGTGATGTTTTATTTTGGCTGAAACACAGGCCAGTTTGGATGGACATGGATATGTGGGTGGAAGGAGGAGTGATATTTCAATAGCTTTGCAAGTGATTGTGGGTATTCTTTGATGCTACACCAAAACTCAAGAAGTAGTAGTTCCTTAAATGTTGGCCAAATGTGGAATCTGAGATCACACCGGTGAATTTTGTTGTGTTCTGTGACACTGAAACCTGTTTGTCTGTCTTGCCCTGCTCCCTCGTTGGTTCCTTGCTGAGAACTACGGGCAGAGCCGGGCTGAGAGCTGGGCTGGACGCCTCGTCCCAGGGGTCTCTCTCTCCATGCAGGTCTGTCCACGTTCTCTGTGGGTTCATTGCTGGGCTCGAGTCTGAGTTCATGGAGACTCTGTCGGATGAAGAAGTGCTTCTGTGTCTCACCCAGGTGCTCCAGAGAGTGACAGGTACTCACTGCACACGCCAGCGCCTGCCTCTGCTCATTACTGGCTGACCTCTAAACAGAAACAGCTTTTCAGAACAGAGAAAAACTAAATTTGGCTGAGTCTGTACATTTCCAGGGACAACCCTTCCTCATGTCAGCGGGGTCAGTAGCAGTTCCTACCTCCAAGGAACCGAAAGGGCTTTACAAACACTTCCTACCTCTGCCACCAAAATAAATACAGTTGTCTTTGGTCAGATTTTTACAGAGGAGGAACCCAGGGCTTGGAAGCAGTAGTGTGCTGCTGTCCCAGGCCCAGGTCCCGGGTCCCTCAGCTGGCCTGGCATGGCGGTGCCTGCCAGCGGCCTGCTGTTCTGGCAGAGTCAGCAGGAAGGGCTCCTCCGGACGCGCTCTGCCGCTCGATTTGCTTCCGGCATAGCGTCCTCCACGTTAAACGGGTCAGTCTTTAAAATGACAGAAGCAGCTGCAGATGTGTGGGTGAGAGTTCTCGGTTAACAGCGGTGTCTCTGCGGCTCAGGAAACCCACAGCTCCCTGCGCCCAAGAGCGTCCTGCGGTCTCGCTGGCACAGCGCCCCATACACCAGGGGCTCCTACAGCTACGTGGCTGTGGGCAGCACAGGGGACGACCTGGACCTGCTGGCTCAGCCCCTCCCTGCAGACGGCACCGACGACCAGGTGTGTGGCCTACCTGGTGGGGGGGGGCGCGGGGGTGAGTCTGGCTGCAGAGGCCCCCCCGGGAGCCTCAGAGCTGCAGGAGCATGAGCTGGGGAGGGCTGGGCTGGGACCCCAGACTCAGAAGCCATTTTCTTTTTGAAACTAAGAATAATTTTTAAATGTATTATTTTTGTGAGAATTATACACATACGCAGCTTAAAGAGTCAGAGAATTCTGCAGTTCTTGCTAACAAAACAAAATAAACAAAAACAGCAGGTGGAGCCCCTTTTGCGCTTCCTGGGCTGTGCTCCCAGCTGATTCTGATTGCTAAATTTACTGCATCTCTAAAACATGTTTCTTCGGCCACGTTTTGAGAAACGTTTCCTATGCAAAATGTCAAACATACAAAAGTAGGTAGAACCTTTGAGTGCCCAGCAGACTTCCCCTAAGCCAAGCTTGCTCCCCCCCCGCCCCCCCATTCCTGTTAAACATGTGTCACACAGGACATTGTTTCACCTGGGGGTATTTTGGTGCATGTCTCTGAAAGATAAAGACATCCTTGTAAATACTAAACTATGATGCTGAGGGCAGAGGCTCACACCTGTAATCCTCGTGCTTTGGGAGGCTGAGGCAGGAGGTTTGCTGAGGCCAAGAGTTTGAGACCAGCCTGGGCAACATAGTGTAACATAGTGAGACTCGGGCTCCACAAAATAAATAAAAAGTAGCCAGGCATGGTAGCGGGCACCTGCAGTCCCAGCCGCTTGCGTTTGCGCCCAGGAGGTTGAGGCTGGAGTGAACTGTGACCGCGCTGCTACACTCCAGCCTGGGTGTCAGAGCAAGATCCTGTCCCAGAAAATGTAAAAGTAAAACCATATATCCAGGAGACTATTTACCCAGTTAAAAATTGACAGTAATTCCTCAGTATTACCCAATATTTAGTCAGTGCTAAGTTTTCCAATCAGCTCATGATCTCTTTTCAGTTAGCCTGCTTGGAAATGTTACTTCTTGCGTTTTCAGTTTCAGGTGTTATTGATTGACTTCTCATGATATTGGATAAGATTTAGCTATCTTCCACCCACTCAGGGTTCTCCCCACCCTCCTCATTTGTCATTCAGTAGTTGTGGCCAGATCACTACTCAGTGTTTACAATTCAGTAGTTGTAGTCAGTTCACTCCTCAGTGTTTACAAGATCTTGTTTTCTCTAAATGCTGTTTACACCTGAGCTCCAGGGTGGAGTAGCTTCTTTTCCCGCCCATCGGCGGATGCGTGTGAGCTGCGTTTTCCTGCCTGCTGATGGATACATGTGAGCTGTGTTCTCTGCCTCTTGGTGGATGGTGTGAGCCGTTTTTTTGTGTGTTTCTCTGCCCAGACCCAGCTGTCTGAATCGCATCCCCATTCTAACCCTGGCTCTTCTTTGCAGCTCCAGATCCTGTTTGCAGGGGAAGCCACACATCGGACATTTTACTCCACGACGCACGGGGCTCTGCTGTCGGGGTGGAGGGAGGCTGACCGCCTCCTTGGTCTGTGGGCCCCGCAGGTGCAGCAGCCCCAGCCCAGGCTCTAGGGCCAGCCTGCGCTGCTCCTCCCGTGCTGGGGGAGGCTGGGACCCTCGTTTCCTCTGACGATTTCAGCCTGGATTGAGATTTGAGGATGTTAATGAGAGCCTTCTGGTTTTGGTGACTTTCTCAGTTCTTGTGTCTGTCACTGGAGTCTGGTCAGCGCTGACTTGAGCTGAGATGCTGGATGCTAACAGAGATGGTGGCACAGAAGGCACGTTTGGACCACAGCATCCAGAGCCGCCTTCCCTACCTCCGCTGGCTTCCATCCCTCCTGCCTTGGGGCTCCAGCATCTGCTGCTGTTGTCTTTGTCTTGCTCCAGGCCCAGGTTACACAGGGCCCTGTGTCTCCAGCCCCCACAACGACACGTGGCCCCGAATTCTGGGTTCCCTGAACTCTGGGTCCTGTAGTTGCCTCTCGTCCCGCTGCATTCTCATGGCTGCTGCCTGGGATGATAGCGTAGCGGACAACCTTCCTCCTACTCATTGACCGATGCTGCACCAGGCACCCACTTTGAAGGGCACTGGGGGCGTGAGGGGTGCCCTGCTCTTTCCTGAGGCCAGGGGTTTTCTGGAGGACGTGAATAGATAATAAGGCCTGAAGTGAGAAACAGGGTGCCTGGCCCAGTGGAGTGTGTGGGGTGTGGGCAGTGCTGGGGTGCTGGGCCGGAGGCCAGGCCCCTGTCTGGCCCCTCTACCCCAGGCTGGATCTGTAGAGCTCCTTCCTTCTCACCCTCCTAGGGCGTTCCCTGACCCTGAGCCTCCCTCCAGAGCCCCAGCCTCCCTCTGCAGCCGGCAGCCCCACCTGCCGATGCTGTGTCACTAGATTGGTCTCTCAGGGGTTACCTGCCCATCAGATGCCTGTGAGAGAAATTCAAGTTTCACAGGTTTTATTGTGGTTTTTTGCTCCTGGGACCACGAGGGAATGCAGCTTCCTTCATTCAAGTACAAAAATCTTTATCATTGACAGGGTTTCACCAATTCTGTCTCCCAGGGACGAATGCAGCAAGACCCAGGCTGCCCTCTCTGCGTGTGAGGGACTGGCTTGGTGAGGAGGGGGATGGGAGGCACTGACCTAGCAGGAGGTCCTGATCGTCCCACTCAGCCCAGAAACCACCTGGGAGTCTTCTGTCTTCCCCGGAGGGGCCACATCTCTCATGCCTAGAAATGTTGACAGCTGGGCGTTAGGGTATTAGGTGGTTTAGGAATATCAAAACCGTGGCAATATTTTTGTACTTAGAATTTGAGCATGTTTGCTATTTCAGTAGCTTATTTAAAAAATTCCAGTAGAGTAATACTCTTGTAAAGCAGTGTGCCATTGAGGAGTTGCTGACTGCTGATTTAAAGTTGAAATCTGCCTACATTTATGTCTAGTCTTGGGCAGTGGAGAATATTTCAGACTCATTGTGTTAGTTTGCTTGAGCAGAACTGCAGTCAGTATTTGGAAATGGTTTGTTATAGTAAACCCTGAAGTACTTGAGGCTGTGCATGCCTGTAATCCCAGCACTTTGAGAGGCTGAGGTGGGTGGAACACTTGAGGTAAGGAGTTTGAGACCAGCCTGGCCAACATGGTGGAACCCCATCTCTACTAAAAACACAAAATTAGCCAGGTGTGATGGTGGGTTCCTGTAATTCCAACTACTTGCAAGGCTGAGGTGGGAGAATCCCTTGAACTCAGGAGGTGGAGGTTGCAGTGAGTGAGATGGGGCCACTGCACTGCTGGGCAACAGAGTGAGACTCTGTCGCAAATAAAACAACAAAAACCCTGATGTACTTAAAAAGAAAAGAGATTACATTTGTAAGATAAATTTAAAGTAACAAATATTTTAAGCAAATTTGTAAAATGAGATTGTTAAATTTTTTTATACTTAGGATATGCTTAAGGGAGAACGAGGATTTTTAAAATTTAATGGAAATAGGTCTGCAAATTACCTGAAACCCCCACAGGCGTAGGGCGCCTTTGCTCAGCAGTATTTGCGTATAGTCACGGGTGTGTCCCTCTCTGGTCCAGGCCTGCAGGTGTTGGCTGCGACCTCTGTGCTGGGATGAGCCGTGCTCCTGGTGCAAGCAAGGGTGCCCAGCCGGAGCCATGGCCAGCACAGTGGTAGCAGACAGACTGACCACTGCAGCTGCAGGATTTGCAGGCTGTCACGCTTTGCAGAGCCTCAAGTAAAGCAAGTTTTTCAAAGTCTGCCAAAATCTGCCATCAGAGGTGGCTATTACGGAGGTGGGTTTGAACCCAAAATGACAATACTAGGTGTAAGCCCTACTGCCAATAAAGGGAAAATAAGATGCTCATCGACAAATTATGCTTTTAAATCATCCTCACAAAGGAGGGTCTCCTTATATGGCAGCCAAAAATCAATGAAGCTAAAGATTTACTAGAAGGTCAAGCTAAAAAATGAAGTAAATGTATGATGAATTTTAGGTTCATATTAGTTTATGTAAATGAATACTAAGTTTTGATAATAAAATGCTTCAGAGCTAAAAGAAAACCCCACAAAACCCAGGAACCCTGCGAACTCCCAGGTGCCCGGAGGCGCCTCCTAGCCCCGCCCCGGCGCCGCCTCCTAGCCCCGCCCCGGCGCCGCCTCCTAGCCCCGCCCCGGCGCCGCCTCCTAGCCCCGCCCCGGCG
>NW_016108095.1:295683-303084 GCF_001604975.1 Cebus imitator | reverse complement strand
CCGCCTCCTAGCCCCGCCCCGGCACCGCCTCCTAGCCCCGCCCCGGCACCGCCTCCTAGCCCCGCCCCGGCGCCCTGGCGTCCCGCCCACCATTCGCCCCTCCCCCGGGCGGCGGGGGTCACGCCTACTCCGGGCTCAGCGGGGGGCGGAGGCAGCGTCGTGCGCACGCGCGGGCCGCGCCGCGGGCTCCTGCAGCGCCGGAAGCCCGCCCAGCCGGAGTCTCGGTGGCGAGTCGCGGCGCGGCCGAGGGGGTCCGCGCGGGAGCGTTTCCGGGGGCTGCGCCGCCATGAGGCTGGCTCCGCGCGCTCTGTGCAGCGCCGCCCAGGCCGCCTGGCGGGAGAATTTCCCTGTGCTCGGTCGCGACGTGGCGCGCTGGTTCCCGGGCCACATGGCCAAAGGTGAGGCCCGGCGGAGAGGGGCCGGGGGCCGGGGGCCGGGGGCCGGGTCCCGCCCACCCCCGTTTCGGCCGCGGGCTGTCCCGCTTGTCCTTGGCTGGCCCCGCCCCTCTTCCCCCCGTTCCCCGTTCCCGGCGCCGCCGGGTCTGTTCCCCTGCGCAGCTGCGGGGCAGGCCCCTTCCCGAGAGTGCCCCGGCGGAGCCGCCCCCGCCCTCTTGTCCTCGGCGGAGCGGGCCCGGGGCCTGCTTGACCCCTGACCTCTGGCCCGCCGCCCCTGTCCTCTGTCCCCCCCAAGTGCCTTCAGCCCCTTTAATCCCCCGAAGCCTCCGTCTCCACAAGTCCTTGACAAGATGGACTTTTCTGAGTTTTTCGGGGACTGAATGAAATGATGGGTATGAAGGCAGCTGTTCCGCTTTGACTCATAGGTGGAGCCGTTCTTTTCTTCTGCTTAAACGTCCTTGGTAATTTCTTAGTGGTTTTTTTTTGTCACAATTCGGCCCCAAGAAGACCTCTGGGGCCGGCCCAGCCCCTGTAGGCGTTGAGATGGCCACTCCTGCGTCGGCTCCGCGCACTGAGGGCCGAGGAGGAAGAAGGGCCGGCGTGGGTGTCCTCGATCCTCCGACAGCGCTGGAGGGGAAGGAGCTTTGTTATCTTGGTTGTATTCCTGCTTAGGGGACCCTACGAGGTGGCAGGGGCCTAGTGAACCAGTGTTACTCTATTTTATAGCCCAGATTAAGACCCGTGGAAGTTAAATATTCCACCCGTAGTCACCCACGAGTCAGGAGGTGGAGACTGCATCTGGGTTTTGACACATGGCCCACCCTCGGGCAGGGCCCTGGTCCATCTCCCATTCCGAGGGTGTGGAACTTGGAGGAGGCGCTCAACGGAGGTCATTCACTCAGATGTAGTCTTTTAAGGTTATTTATGGCGGCATGTCATTCTGGACGATTCAGCTTGAATTGATCCCTCTTGAAAGGTGGTGAGCTCCTTTGCTGAGGCATCCTTCTGTTTTCCAGGGCTGAAGAAGATGCAGAGCAGCCTGAAGCTGGTGGACTGTATCATCGAGGTCCACGATGCCCGGATATCCTTTCACAGAGCAGGGGAGGCTGGGCGCGGTCTCACGCCTGTAATCTCAGCACTTTGGGAGGCCGAGTCGGGTGGATTGAGAAGTCAGGAGATAGAGACCATCCTGGCCAACCCCGTCTCTACAGAAAATACAAAAATTAGCCAGGCATGGTGGCGTGGGCCTGTAGTCCCAGCTACTCAGGAGGCTGAGGCAGGAGAAACGCTTGAACCCGGGAGGCAGAGGTTGCAGTGGGCCAAGATCATGCTACTGCACTCCAGCCTGAGCGACAGAGTGAGACTGTGTCTCAATTTTTTTTTTTTTTTAATCTGGGGAGGCTTTTAAAAATACCAATTGCTAGGCCCCTTTCTAGACTGCATAATCAGAATCTGTGGTGTGGGGTCCAGGCTGCCTGTCTGTGAAACTTCTTTGTTAATACATACATCTGGGTCATTCAAGCCAGCAGTGGAATTCTCTAGATAGACTGTAAAACCATCGTTTAAATGTTCCTGCCAACTGGGGCTTTCCTTCTGTACTTGAGGAGTGAATTGGCAAGATGTGATGATTTGTTCATTGATGGGTATTCTTCGCAGAGCCAGATTTTGCTGTAATTGAGTGATGTTTAGATTCTCTTTATATGATGAAGGGTTGCTGGGACCTCTGCAGTAAAGCATTGGGTTTCTTTGCTGTGGGCTATAAATATATCAATTCATATAATATGCCAGTCTTATGTTTGATTGTTAAAAAGTAACGGAGTGTAGTATATGTGATGAATGTATATGATTAGAAGGCATTTCCCCTCTAGCCTGGTCTACCTTCCTATCTAAGGTGTGCTGAAAAGCCAGAAGGCTGCTGTTGGCCTCTCACATCCAGGAAGAGTCCAGAGGACGGGGTTCTTTTGCATGGGCTCAGGGTTGGCTGGCCTCTGAGGGAAGAGTGATTTACGTCAAATTTCTCTGTGTGGATGTGGACACACTGGCTTGACTGGGTGCTCAGATAAGACATGCCAGAAGCCTTGGGAATCTGACAGCTAGACTGAGTGGGAAAGATGAAGTGCCAGGCAGGGTGGAGAGTGAAGGAGGTGAAGGTGACAGTCCCCATTCTGCCTGTGTTAGTGCTGCAGGAGATGCGTCCTCACAGCGAGGCCTGGGTCCCTGGCTGAGGGGAGGAGGCCTGAGGATGGTCGTAAGGAGGCAGACCTGCCGCCTGCAGGTGCAGCTGCAGGGCCCTGGGCTGCCGACACCCCTTGTGTGCTTGGTGGTGGTCACAGAGGGTGGCAGTGGTGGTTTGAGATAATCTATTAGGATTTTATGAGGGGCTTGTTTTTTTGAATGATTAGTCACTTTGAATGTATGTACCATGGCAACTAAGCGATAACTTAGTTATGAAATCTTTCTCTGAGCTTTGGGTTTAAAAATTTTTTTTGAGTCGTGGTCTTGCTGTGTTACCTGGGGTGCTGTGAAGTGATCATAGTTAAGTGCAGCCTCAAACTCCTGGGCCCACTCAAATCTTGCTGCCTGATTTTTTTTTTTTTTAATAATCACAAGTGCTTTCACTAGTTGGTACTTTTAAGTCATATCGGTGGTTGCTTCTGCCTCTAAAAATGTGACTCTTTTTAGACTGGTAGTTGAGTGTCCAGTATAGGGGTACAGCAGTGTTTCACCTGGTCCGAAAAATGCCGGTGCTTGTGAAGAATTGTGAGAGAGGTTCACTTGTCCTTGGATGGCCCTGCTTCTGCCTCCCCGAGTGGGGACACTCGAGTGCATTTACTACCCAGAGGCAGCTTCAAACTCCTGGGCTCAAGCAATCTTGCTGCTTCAGCCTCTTGAGTAGCTGGGACTACAGGTGTGTGCCACCACACCCAGCTAATTATTTTATTTTGTAGAGATGGCGTCTTGCTGTGTTGCTTAGGCTGGCCTCAGACTCCTGGCCTCAAATGTTCCTCCCGCCTTGGCCTCCCAATGTGCTGGGATGGCAGGTGTGAACCTCTGTGCCCAGCCTGGGCTTTGTGTTTTGCCACTATAATTCCTGTCTGGGAAGCCATGTGACAACTCTGCCCTTGTGAACCTGTGGTGGTGGGTGGGGGTGCACCAGCGAGAGGGCGAGCTTGGGGACAGTCTGACGTCAGGGGACTCCTGACCTCAGGTGATCCACCCACCTCAGCTTCCCAGAATGCTGGGATTACAGGCATGAGCCACCACTTGTGCTCCCCACCCCAGTCTTAAAACCCAAGGAAGGTACATTGTCTCTTCTGAGTTCCTTTCTCTGAGACTGCTCCCTCCTCACTGTCAGCTCCTTCTTACAGTGGTCCCAGTCTGCACGACAAGACTAGAAAACAGGTTGATTGGCTGGTAAAGCTTTGGAGGAATTTTTGCCTTAATTTTGCCACATCCCACTTTCAGGCCGCAACCCTCTGTTTCAGGAAACTCTTGGGCTTAAGCCTCACTTGCTGGTCCTCAACAAGATGGACCTGGCGGATCTTACAGAGCAGCAGGTGAGGCCTTTCTCTCGGGTGCCTTCAGCAGTGTGGCTGTGCTTTTTCCAGGTCACTTGTTCTAACAGAAGAGTTGCTGAACTCACACTGAGTGTGAGTTTACTCAGACAGGCTCTGCTTTGGAAACAGCCCTTTGCTCTGCAGAAGTGTGCCAGCATAATTTCTCATATGGCGTGCCTCCCTCTAATGTTTGGGTCGTGATCCAGACACTCGGTGTGTGTGCCTCCCGTGGGACGTGGCCAGGTTGTCCTGCCAGAGCCCGAGTGATGGCCACAGTGCTGCTGTGGACCTTTCCTTGATGATGGAGGTCTCTGTCTGCTCTGTCTCACGTGGTGGCCACCTGTGAGCACCTGACTTGTGTCTACTGCCACATGTGAGTTTCACATTTTTCTTGATCTATAGCTACATTCAGCCAGTCTGGTCTGAGGTTTTCTGTGGTGGCTGTGGTGCCCCTGGGTGTCCGGCTTGCCACTGTGACCCAAGGGCTTGTCTGCTAGCTGCCTTATGCACACTGTGGGATTCAGAAGCTCAGGTCGCTGCTGGGAGGCCCAAAGGAGCTGAAGGGTTTCTCCAAAGCAGAGCAGAGTCAGGGGTACAGGTGACCCTGGGCGAGGTGTGTGGATTAAAAAGCACAGAGATGGAACTGGCCCATAGTCCCACACAACTGATATTTATGTTTTCTTTTAAATAAACAAAGAAATGAACTCCCTGCCAGTCTTTTTTTTTTTTTTAGACAGAGTTTTGCTATTGTCACCTAGGCTAGGGTGCAATGATGAGATCTTGGCTCACTGCAATCTCTGGGTTCAAGAAACTCTCCTGCCTCAGTCTCCCAAGTAGCTGGGATTACAGGCATCTGCCACCACACCCAGCTAATTTTTGTATTTTTAGTAGACAGGGTTTCACCATATTGGCCAGGCTGGTCTCAACCTCCTGGCTTCAGGTGATCCACCCACCTCGGCCTCCCAGAGCGTTGGGATTACAGGGATCAGCCACCGCATTTGCTCCACACCCCAGTCTTAAAATCCAAGGAAGGTACGTTTGTCTCATCTGAGTGCCCTTCTCCAGAAACCAATCATTAGGTCCCCCAGATAACGTCAAGGAGCTGAAACTTCCCAGGTCACCGCGCTTGGACAGTGAGACTGCAGACCTCTTGTTTGTCGTGACTGCTCCCTTGCCTTCCCTAATTCCTGTTTTCCTGACTGACCACCTGCTTTCTGCTGACCACCTCTTTTTCTTTACTCCTTCTTTGTTTCCCTGCACATAGCTACACACCTTCCCCGCTGTGTAAACCCCGACTTCCGTTAGCTGGGGAGATGGATTTGAGATTGGTCTCTGATCTCCCCAGCTACAGCCCCTGAATAAAGTCTTCTTCCCTGGCAGTACTCGTTGTCTCAGTGATTGGCTTTATGTGTGGTGACAGCAGGACCCAGACTGAAGCCCTGGTGTTTCGGTAAAAAAGACTGGAAGTATTACTTTGAGGTGCTCATATCTGCCTCTCTTGCTCTGTTGGCAAATCCTGAAAGAGGAGGTGTCAGAATCTTTTGACTTCAAGCCATTTTTTTAAAAGTCATTAATGATGCAAAAGTTTTCTGTCTGTTGCAGCAGCAGTAATGCTTTTCAGTGTCTTAATTGACTCTGGTACATTCAAGTTACTTAAATCCCGGCCATAAGACTCTCCCACAGGTTTCCAGGAAAATGCTGTCTACTAAAGCCACCAGAGTTGCTAATGAAGAATCCAAGCAGTAGGCATCTTCCCATCGTGAGAGCCCATATCCACTGTGCACGCCTGCGGATCTGACTGTTCCTAACCCCGCGCTGTGCAAAGGGAGGCAGAATGGTAGAAAAATTTAGACTGGTAGTTGACCGTCCAGTATAGGGGTACAGCAGTGTCTCACCTGGTCCGAAAAATGCCGGTGCTTGTGAAGAATTGTAAGAGAGGTTCACTTGTCCTTGGATGGCCCTGCTTCTGCCTCCCCGAGTGGGGACACTCGAGTGCATTTACCACCCAGAGGCAGCCTCAAACTCCTGGGCCCAAGCAATCTTGCTGCCTCAGCCTCCTGAGTAGCTGGGACTACTTTTGCATTTGCATCTTTTGTTGTTGTTGTTGTTGTTTTTTTTAAATAATCACAAGTGCTTTAACTAGTTGCTACTTTTAAGTCGTATCAGTGGTTATTTCTGCCTCTCAAAATGCGACTTTTTGTAGACTGGTGGGCGACCGTCTAGTATGGAGGCACAGCAGTGTCTTACCTGGTCTGAGAAATGCCACTGCTTCTGAGGAATCGGGGGAGAGAGGGAGACTTGCCCTTGTGTGGCTCAGCTTTCCTCCTCCCTGAGCGGGGACAGCCGAGTGCATTTGCCACCCAGACTGAGGCTTCAGGGGTGTTGTGCTTTATTTCCCTGTCCATGTCACCTTGATGGACAACTAAATAAAATCAGTTGAATCAGTGAAGGACTCTTACTGATTTAAGCACCAGTCATATTTTAGGTTAGCTGATTATACAACACTGATTTTTAGAAATACAATATCGTTTTACACTGGTTTCACTGCATGTTAAGGCTAGTGAATTCAAAAATTAGCTGGGTGTCATGGCACACGCTTGTAATGCCTGCTACATGGGAGGCTGAGGCATGAGAATCGCTTGAACCAGGGAAGTAGAGGAAGCAGGTAGCTGAGATTGTGCGACTGCACTCTAGCCTGGGTGACAGAGTGAGACTCTGCCTAAAAATATAAAATGGAAATGTTTTGTCTCTTTCAGAAAATTATGCAACGCTTAGAAGGAGAAGGCCTAAAAAATGTCATTTTTACCAATTGTGTGAAGGATGAAAATGTCAAGCAGGTAGGCTTCTTGTCTGCTCTGTTTCTGCTTCGGCAGGCTCAAGGAGTATTGTAAACTCATGCTTTAGTAAGAAGCAGAGCTCTGGAAAAGAGCCTGGCGTTGGTTTCCGGCTGCCACACGTGGCTGCCGTCTCCCGGGCAGGCGTGTCCCCCTGTGCTGAGGGCACAGACACGCTCCAGGGCTGTGGGTGGTCAGTCTCTTGGAGACTCACAGCTCATGTTTCCAGTTGTATGTGGCGGAATTTTCTGGCTTCTTCATTAGAAGGTAGTTACAGCCACAGCTGTCACTGAAGCCCCGGGCCTGCCTTGCTTGTTTTTGATGGGGGGACGGGCACCGGCAGTCCCGGGCCCAGAGCTCAGACTGACATCTGTGACCCGGACGGAACTCGGCTTCCAGCAGCGGACGCTTGAGTGTCCTGCCTCCACGTGAGGGGTGGCGCTCCGTTCGCCCGTGAAGTGTTGGGTAGAATTCCGGGTGTGAGGTATCTGCTTTCTAACCAACGTGTGGAAGTGGAGACACTGGAGGGTTAGGGACTCCGTGTTCTGAGGTGGGGGGGGAGTGACACGGGGGCGGCTCCGTGTTCTGAGGTGGGGGGAGTCAGACCGGGGCGGC
>NW_016108095.1:269831-293430 GCF_001604975.1 Cebus imitator | reverse complement strand
GGGGGGAGTCAGACCGGGGCGGCTCCGTGTTCTGAGGGGGGGGGAGTCAGACCGGGGCGGCTCCGTGTTCTGAGGTGGGGGGAGTCAGACCGGGGCGGCTCCGTGTTCTGAGGTGGGGGGAGTCAGACCGGGGCGGCTCCGTGTTCTGAGGGGGGAGGAGTCAGACCGGGGCGGCTCCGTGTTCTGAGGTGGGGGGAGTCAGATCCGGGGATGGCTCCGTGAGTGGGTGTTTGTTGCAGATCATCCCGACGGTCACTGAACTGATTGGGAGCAGTCACCGCTACCATCGAGGAGAGGTTGGTTGTGGGGCCCGGAGATGGGAAGAGGTGGTGGGACGGGCTAGCCCCTCCTGCCCGGACTCTGCGGAGAAGGTGCTGCCCCGAGGCAAGGAGGCCCCTCCTTCGTCCTCTCATTCCCTGCAGTGGAAAGGGCTGGGGCCATCCCTGCTGGGTGGGCAGAGCCTCTGCGTTCATCTCCCTTCTTCCCCGAGCTGGCCTGGCCTGGGTCCCCTTGCCTGGGTGGGGTTGGGGAATCTCAGGCTGCAGTGGCCGGGGAGGTTACTGTGACCCCTGTCTGTGTCCCCGCAGAACCTGGAGTACTGCATCATGGTCATTGGGGTCCCCAACGTGGGCAAGTCCTCGCTCATCAACTCCCTCCGGAGGCAGCACCTCAGGAAAGGTACTGGCGCGTGTGGCTGGTGTGTGACGCCTCGTCTTTCTCGGAGGGGACGAGCCCGAGGAGCGCAGCCAGTCTCCTGCTGACCCCACAGCCACACGGCGCTTGGGGGCTTGTCTCGTTAGTCCAGTTCACAGGAGGGCTGAATAGGGGACCGGGTCATTCTGCTGCGGTTTTCACACTCAAGTTTTCTCTCCCTAAAAGTCTTTAGTATGAGGATGACTTTTATAAACTTTAATATTTTTTCATTCATTTAAATCCGTTTGATCCACAGAATTCAAAGTGTGTGAAATAGCAGGCAGGGAGGCTGAGCAAGGCCGTGCCTCAGATGGCGTTTTCGTTGCTGCTGCTGGAGGCTTCCTGGACTCTGGGGTCACAGGCGCGCCTCTTCCTCCCTCCTCTCCGTGCCTGTTCTCAGACTCTGGTTCAAAGGAGAAGCCCCACCACCCCTCACTGTGCCCCGTGTTAATGTGTTTTTTTGAGTGTTTTAAAGTTTAATTCATTCTTTATTGGCTTCATTTTTCACATTAATAAGGTGTTTATTAACAAACCCATTCTTGATGTGCGAATCTGAAGGTTTTAAATTACGGTGAACTGTTATTTTACAAAGAGGGTGTTTTGGTGCTAATTGGAGAGTTGTTACAATCATTTATTTTTTTTTTTAATTTTAATTTTTTTATTTTTCTTTTGAACATCAGGAGGAATATTCTTTTATTTTTAAGTGTGTTATTTTTTATCAGTGGCATTAAGTACATTTATAGGGTTAGGCAACCAGCACCACTATTTTCAAATATTTTGGTTACCTGAAAATGAAACTCTGTAAATACAAAGAGTCAGTCCCCAGCCACCTACACCTCTCATTCCACTTTCTGTCTGAGTTTGGTGACTGTAACTACCTCCTACGTGTGGACTGTCAGTACTTGGCCTTTTGTGACTGGCTGATGTCACTGGTCTTGATGTTCTCAAGGTTTGTCTGTGTTATTGTGAGTGTCAGAAATTTTACTCCTTTTTAAGGTCGATCACCCCCCGTTGTATGTACAGACCACATCTTGTCCATTCATCTGGCTGGACACTTGTGTTTTTTACTCTTGCGTCATTTGTCCATAGTGGAGTGGTCAGACTCTTGGGACACAACCTGAGCTGGGTCCTATAGAAGCCTCGGGGTTCAGAGCCCCGGTGGTCTCCTGGTCAACCCTCTGTGGGCAGTGCTGTGGGAGGCGGGCTGACCCCGGTGCAGGGGTGGGTCCAGGAGGGAGGTGGGGGACTATGGAAGGAGCAGCTCTGGTCTGACGGCCAGTCTGACAGTGCCTTTCCAGTCCTGGAGAGGCAAGTTCTGGTGCATTTGTTGAAGACCGTCAGCCTCTGTGTGGCTTGGAAAGTGCCCCTGCTGTGAGCTGGTTTGGGACTGAAAGTGAAACAAATTATAGCCTTGGGAAGCTCATTTGGCGTTTAGGTTTTTCCGTTTTGGCTGGCCAGTTGTGCTAGTTATCTCCTTGCTTGTTCTGCGGTTATGTGTTTAGTAAATATCTGAGCCTCTTTTTCTTCTTTTCCTACAGGAAAAGCCACCAGGGTAGGCGGCGAGCCTGGGATCACCAGAGCTGTGATGTCCAGAATTCAGGTAGAGTCCTCAGGGGCCAGGTCCAGCACTCTGCTGAGAGCTGTGCAGGCGCCTGCCACTTGCTGACCTCTGTGTGGCTTCCTGCCGCTGACCACGCTTCCCTTCCCTCCACTCAGTGTCCCCGCCAAGCACCTCCGTGGCAGGCAGTGCCCCCGGCCTGACACCATATTTAGAGTCTCTATGTCAAACCTTTGGGGAAGGCGCTCTGTTTACCCCATTTCCAGATGAGGAGGCCACTGTCCAGGGCCACACAGTGGTCAGGGCAGAGCTGAGCGGCCCCCCACCCCCACTCACTCCCGTGTTCTTCTCCGGACTAGAAGACAAGGTGTTGGGGACCTGATGCTTTTATTTATTCTCCGAATTAAGTGGGAATTAGGAACCTTAGAGCTTGGTGAGAGTGACGCTGCCTTGGGGTTGGGTCCCGGAGGCCTTCCTTGGAACATTGGGTGTCAGAAGCTGCCCAGGCTTCCTGAGCAGCCTGCCTGGGTGGGAGGCTGCCACTGTGGCCTGATTGTGCCCTTTGTGCCCACCCAGGTCTCTGAACGGCCCCTGATGTTCCTGCTGGACACTCCTGGCGTGCTGGCTCCTCGGATCGAAAGTGTGGAGACAGGCCTGAAGCTGGCCCTGTGTGGTGAGCTGGGGCCCCTGTCTCCCCACCTTTAGGGCTGACTTTGACACGGGCCTCCAGACTGGAGCTGTTACTGCTTTTGACCTGGTTGCTGCCAGATCTTCCCTGAAGCTTTGCGTGAGAGCTGTGGTAGTGCACAGCTGACAGGCACTGGTCACCATTGGACCCTGCCTCATGAGTGGCTTTTGCTTTCCCCATTTGACGGACCAGGGCAGAGAGGTCTGTCACAGATGCTAGGCCGGTGTTGGGGCCGGGACCACAGCTGAGTGCCGCCCTTTGGCGGAGTGCCTTTGTCGCTGGGTGGCCTGTTCCTTGAAAGCTTGATGTCTTTGGGCTGAGACTGGAAGGGATGTGTTTGAGCTTGATGGGAGCACAGATGGGGGCTGTTTCCAGTGCTCACCTGGCTACTGCTTCCACAGGAACAGTGCTGGACCACCTGGTGGGGGAGGAGACCATGGCCGACTACCTGCTGTACACCCTCAACAAATACCAGCGCTTTGAGTGAGTGCAGTGAATGCAGGGCAGCTGGGGCCCCTCCTCCTAGGCACCTTATTAAAAAAGCAAAAAACAAAAAACAAAAACCCAGCATTATAAAGGTATTATAAACACAGTAACTTGCACATTATTTAAAGTGTCCAGTTGGACGAGTTTGGGAGTACGGTCACATCTGTGAAAGCAACACACAATCAAGAAAATGAGTGTTCCCCTTACCCCAAGTCCTTTGGCCTCCCTTGTGATCACTCCTTCCTGCCCAGGCAGCCACTTTCTAGAAATCCACACAGATGGAATTGTGCAGGATGTGTACTCTTGTCTAGCTCGTCACTGGGCACCTCCTCTCCCCTTCACCTCTGGTGATCACAGTCTACTCTTTGTCTTCATGATGTCCACTTTTTCAGCTCCCACATTTGAATCGGTGCATGCGTTATTTGTCTTTCTGTGCTTACTTATTTCACTTAACCTCCAGTTCTTTTTGTGTTGCTGCAGATGACAAGATTTCATCCTTTTTTATGGCTGAATAACATTTCCTTGTGTTTTATGTACCACATTTTCTTTACCCCTCATCCTTTGATGGACACTTTGGTGGACTGCATATCTTGGCCATTATTAGTGGTACTGCAGTGGATATGGGAGTGCAGGTATTTCTTCAGTATGTCTATTTCCTTTCTTTTGGATCTGTACCCAGTAGTGGGATTGCTGGATCACATGGTAGTTCTGTTTATAGTGTTTTGAAGAACCTCCATACTGTGTTCCATAGTAGCTGTACTATCTTACCTTCCCACCAACAGTGTATGACGGCTCCCCTTTCTGCATGTCCTCAACAGCATCTGCTATTCCTTGCCTTTTTGAGAAAAGCCATTTTAACTAGGGTGAGATGAAATCTCATTGTGGTTTTGATTTGCATTTCTCTGGTGATTAGTCATGTTGAGCATTTTTTCATACACTTGTTGTCCATTTGTATGCCTTCTTTTGAGAAATGTTTATTCAGGTCGTCTGTCCATTTTTTAATCAGCTCGTTTTTTTTTGCTGTTGAGTTCTTTGAGTTCCTTATATAATCTGGTTATTAATTCCTTGTTGGGTGGATAGTTTGTAGATGTCTTCTCCCGTTCTGTAGCTTGTCTCATCATTGCTTTGATAGTTTTGTTGTTTGCTTCGGGTCTTGCTGTGTTGTCCAGGCTAGAGTGCAATGGTGCGATCATAGCTCACTGCAGCCTCAAACTCCTGGGCTCAGGAGATCCTCCTGCCTCAGCCTCCCAGGTAGCTGGGATTACAGGCATGCACCACCATGCCTGGCTGCTTGATTGTCTCCCTTGCTGCACAGAAGCTTTTCAGCTTGATGTAAAATTTTTTACATTTGCCTATTTTTTTTTTTTTCTTTTGTAGCCTTTGCTTTTGAGATCTTATACAAAAAATCTGGCCCAGACCAATTTCCAGAAGCATTTCCCCTCTGTTTTCTTCTAGTGGTTTCATAGTTTCCGGTCTTAGATTCAAGTCTTTAATCGCTTTTGCTTTGGTTTTGCGTATTGTGAGAGATGGGGACTAGTTTCATTCTTCTGCCTGTGGTTATCCAGTTTTCCCATTACCCTTTGTGGGAGAGACTATCTTTTCCTCAGTGCATGCTCTTGGCTCCTTTGTTGAACGTGACTTTGTTGTAAATGTGTGGATCTATTTCTGGCTTCTCTAGTCTGTTCAATTGGCCCGTGTATGTGTTTTATGCCACTCCCTCCCATGCTGTTTTGGTTACTACAACTTCATAGTATATTTTAAAGTCAGGTAGTGTGATGCCTCCAGCCTCGTTCTTTTTGCTTCAGGTTTGCTTTGGCTGTTTAGGGCCTTTAGTGGTGCCATACAAATTTTAGGGTTTTTTTTTTCTGTTTCTTTGCAGTGTCATTGCTGTTTTGATAACAATTGCATTAAATCTGTAAATTGTTTTGGGTGGTATTAATAATTTAACAGTATTCTTCCAACTGATGAGCATGGAATCTAGGTATTTTATATTTTTGTAACTATTGTAAATGGGATTTTCTTGATTGTTTTTCTGATTATTTGCTGTTGGCATGTGTACATGCAACTGATTTTTTTATGTTGATTTTGAATTCCGGAACTTTACTGAAACCTTTTCGTTAGTTCTAATAGTTTCTTTGGTGGAGTCTTTCAGTTTTTCCAAATATAAGATTATGTCATCTGTGAATAAGGATGATTCTGACTTCTTCCTCTCCAATTTGGGTGACTTTTCTTTCTTTCTCTTGCTTAATTGCTCTGGTAGGACTTCCAGTATTATGTTGAATAAAAGTGGTAGAAATGGGCATCTATGTCTTGGTCTAGATCTTAGAGAAAAGCTGTTTTTCCTTGTTCAATATACTGTTACCTGTGGGTTTGTCATATATGGCCTTTATTGTTTTAAGGTATGTTCCTTCTGTACTCAGTTTACTGAGAGCTTTTATCATAAAGGGATGCTGAATTTTATTGACTACTTTTCCAGCATCTATTGAAATGATTGATTTTTTTTCCTCTTGGTTCTGTATAATATTATCTGTTCATTGATATGCATATGTTAAACTATCCTTGCAACCTTGGGATGCATCCCATTTGATCATGGTGAATGATCTTTTTAACGTGTTGTTGAATTTGGTTTGCTAGTCACTTGTGGAGGATTTTTGCATCTGTGTTCATCAGGGATATTGGCCTGTTGTTTTCTTTATCTGCTATGTCCTTTTCTGGTTTCTGTAGCAGGATAATGCCTTTTACAATGACTTTGGAAGTATTCCCCACTTCAGTTTTTTTAAATAGTTTTTTTAAATAGTTTTTTTAAATAGTTTGAGTACAGTTGACACTAGTTCTTCCTTAAATGTTTGATTTAAGCAGTGAAGCCATCAGGACCTAGGATTTTCTTTGATGAAAGAGTTTTTAATTAATTAATTTATTTATTTTAGATGGAGTTTCACTCTTGTTGCCCAGGCTGGAGTGCAATGGCATGATCTCGGCTCACTGCAGCTTCCACCGCCTGGGTTCAAGAGATTCTCCTGCCTCAGCCTCCCGAGCACCTGGAATTACAGGCATGCACTGCCACACCCAGCTAATTTTGTATTTTTAGTAGAGATGGGGTTTCTCCATGTTGGTCAAGCTGGTCTCGAACTCCTGACCTCAGGTGATCTGTCCGCCTCAGCCTCCCAAAGTGTTGGGATTTATAGGCATGAGCCACTGTGCCTGGGGGATGAGAGTTTTTATTACTGCTTTGATCTTGTTACTTACTATCGGTCTGTTCAGGTTTTCCATTTCTTCATGGTTCGGTCTTGTAGGGTATTTGCATGCAGGAATTTATCAGTTTCTTCTAGGTTTCCAGTTTGTTGGTGTGTAGTTGTTCATGTTAGTCTCTAATGATCCTTTTTATTTCTGTAGTATTGGTTATAATGTCTCCTTTTGTTTTCTGATTTTATTTATTTTGATCTTCTCTTTTTAAAATTCTAGCTAAATGTGAATTTTGTTTATATTTTTGAAATAGTTTATTGATTTATTGATTTTTGGCATTTTTTTTTTAGTCTCAATTGCACTTATTTCTGCTCTGATCTCCTGATCTCTATTAATTCTTTTCTTCTTCTGATTTTGGGTTTGGTTTGTTCTTGCTTTTCTGGTACTTTGAGGTTCTTGCTTAGGTTGTTTAAAGTCTTCTGCTTCTTTTGGTGTAGATGTTTATTGCTGTAAACTTCTGTCTTAGCACCTCTGTTGCTGTATCCCATAGATTTTGATATATTGTGTTTCCATTTCCATTTGTTTCAGGAAATTTAAAGATTTTCTTTTTAATGTCTTTATTAACACATTGATTATTCAGGAACATGTTTCATTTCCATGTGTTTGTGTAGTTTTTGAGGTTCCTCTTATTGATTCCTAGTTTTATTTAATTGTAGTCAGAAAAGATACTCAGTATGGTTTCAGCTTTTTTGAATTGGTTGAAACCTGTTTTGTGTATAGTCTCTTCTGGAGAACGTTCCATGTGCTGATGAGAAGTGTGTTCTACAGCAGCTGGACGAAATGTTCTGTAAATGTCCGTTAGAGCTGTTTGATGTAGTGCGTCGTTCACTGCAGGGTTTCTGTTGATTTCTGGCTGGAAACACCCTACGGAGAAGGGGTGTTATAGCCCCCGACTACTATTGTATTGCAGTCTGTGTCTCACTTTCAGTCTATCAGTGTTTGCTTTAGATATCTGGGTGCTCTGGTGTTGGGTGCATAGATATTTATAATTGTTGTATCTTCTTGCTGAATTGACCCCTTTATCATCATATAGTGACTTTCCCTGTGTCTTTTTACAGTCTGACCTGTAGTCTGTTTTGTCTTGTATAAGTATAGCTGCTCCTGCTCTTTTCACAGTCTTTGACTTGTAGTCTCTCTTGTCTTCTATAAGTATAGCTACTCCTGCTCTTTTTTTTTGGTTTTCATTTACATGAAATATGTTTTTCTATACTCTGACTTTCAGTCTGTTTGTATCTTTGTAGATAAAGTGGGTTTCTTTTTATTTGAGATGGAGTTTCACTCTTGCTGCCCAGGCTGGAGTGCAGTGGTGTGATCTCGGCTCACTGCAGCCTCTGCCACGCAGGTTCAAGCAATTCTCCTGCTTCAGCCTCCTGAGTAGCTGGGATTACAGGCATGCACCACTACGCCTGGCTAACTTTGTATTTTTAGTAGAGACGGGGTTTCTCCATGTTGTCAGGCTGGTCTCAAACTCCCGACCTCAGGTGATCCACCCATCTCGGCCTCCCAAAGTGCTGGGATTACAGGCATGAGCCACTATGCCTGGCGGATAAAGTGGGTTTTTTATAGGTAGCATATGGTTTGATCTTTTTTTTTTTTTTTTTAATCCATTTAGTCACTGTAAGTTTTTTTTTTTTTTTTGAGACAGGGTCTCACTCTATTGCCCAGGCTGGAGTGCAGTGGCGTGATCATAGCTCACTGTAGCCTTGAGCTCCTGGGCTCAAGCAGCCTTCCCACCTCAGCCTTCTGATAGTTAGGGTTACAGGCATGTGCCACCACACCTGGATTTTTTTTTTTTTTGGTAGAGACGAGGTCTGCTTTGTTGCCCAGGCTGGTCTTGAACTCCTGGCCCGAAATGATTCTTCCACCTTGGCCTCCCATAATGCTGGGATTACAAACGTTAGTCACTGTGGCTGGCCTACTCTATGTCTTTTAGTTGGAGAATTTAGTACATTTGCTTTCAATATTGTTGATCGATGAAGACTTACTGTTGTCATTTTGTTGCTTGTTTTCTAATTGTAACTCCTCTCTTCCTCTTTTCTTACTGTCTAGAGATTTTCTCTGTTGGGATGTTTTAATTTGTTGCTTTGTATTTTTAGTGTATATATTATATGTAGTGTACCATCAGGCTTACAAAAAGCATCTTGTATTTATAACAAGTTATTTAGTTATTTTAGCTGACCATGGTACTCTGTGACTGTACCCAGGTACTCAGCAGGCTGAGATAGGAGGGCTTGAGCCCAGGAGTTTGAGGCTGCAGTGAGCTATGATCATGCCATCACACTCCAGCCTGGGTGACAGAGTGAGACCCCCTCTCTTAAAAAAGATTATTTTAAACACATGACACCTTAACTTTGATCACAGAGAAAAGAATAGAAATAAAGGAAAAACTAAACAACTCTATACTTTAACTCCATCCTTCCCCAACATTTTTGCACTTTTTGCTACCTCAATTTATTTGTTTTTATATTGGCTATCTCTACCAGTTGCTGTAGTTACTATTTTTGACACATTTTTCTTTTTTTTTTTGAGATGGAGTTTCGCTCTTGTTACCCAGACTGGAGTGCAATGGCGCGATCTCGGCTCACCGCAACCTCCGCCTCCCAGGGTCAAGCAATTCTCCTGCCTCAGCCTCCCAAGTAGCTGGGACTACAGGCATGCGCCACCATGCCCAGCTAATTTTTGTATTTTTAGTAGAGACGGGGTTTCACCATGTTGACCAGGATGGTCTCAATCTCTTGACCTCATGATCCACCAGCCTCAGCCTCCCAAAGTGCTGGGATGACAAGCATGAGCCACTGCGCCCGGCGACACATTTTTCTTTTAGTCTTCATACTAGAGATGTGAATGAATATACCACAGTCACAGTATTATTCTGAGTCTGTTTGTGTATTCATTTTTCTCAGTGGGTTTTATACCTTCACACGTTTTCTTTTTGTACATTAGTGTCCTTTTCTTGCAGATAGAAGTACTTTTTTTTTTAGCATTTCTTTTACGTTGGGTCTGATGAATTGCCTCAGCTTTTGTCTGTCTGGGAAAGACTTTCTCTGTCTCATGCGTGAAGGATAGTTTTGATGGGTACAGTGTTCT
Source organism: Cebus imitator (assembly GCF_001604975.1). Taxonomy (NCBI): domain Eukaryota; kingdom Metazoa; phylum Chordata; class Mammalia; order Primates; family Cebidae; genus Cebus; species Cebus imitator. The sequence goes on along the minus strand of NW_016108095.1, from coordinate 283,675 downwards.
CAGTTGACAGTTTCATTTTTTTTTCTTCAACACTTTGAATGTATCATCCCATTTCCTCCTGGCCTCTGGTTTCCCTAGAGAAGTCTGTTGCCAAATACATTGGAGGTCTTTTATACCTATATTTGCTGCTTTTCTCTTAGTACTTGTAGGATTCTTTGTCCTTGATTTTGAGAGGTTGATTATGATATTCCTTAGGATAGTTTTATTTGGATTAAATTTGTTTGGTGATCTCTGATCTACCTGTACCTGGACATTTATGTTTTTCTGAAGGTTTGACAATTTTTTCTGTAATTATTTGTTTGAATAAGCTTTCTGCCCCTTCCTTTTTCTCAATTCCTTCTTGAACCCTCGTAATTCTTAGGTTTGCTCTTCTGAAGCAGTTTTCTGTATCTTGCAGGTGTTCTTCATTCCTTTTCATTCTTTTTTCTTTTTTCTCTTCTGTGTGTTTTCAAATAGCCAGTCTTCGAGCTCACTGATTCTTTCCTCCACTTGATCCATTCTGCTGTTGAAAGCCTCTAATACATTTTTCAGATAAGCAAATGTATTTTTTAGTTCCAGGATTTCTGTTTGATTTTTTTTTTAATTCAATCTCTGACAAATTTGTGAATTGTTTTTCTGTTTTATTGGAGTTTTCTGAGTTTTTCTTTTTCTTTTTTTTTGAGACAGAGTCTCGCTCTTAAGCCCAGGCTGGAGTACAGTGGCACCATCTTGGCTCACTGCAACCTCTGCCTCTCAGGTCCCAGTTCAAGCAGTTCTCCTGCCTCACCCTCTGGAATAGCTGGGATTACAGGCACCCACCACCATGCCCAGCTAATTGTTTTGTATTTTTAGTAGAGATGGGGTTTCACCATGTTGGCCAGACTGGTCTTGAACTCCTGACCTCATGATCCGCCTGCCTTGGCGTCCCAAAGTGTTGAGATTACAGGCATGAGCCACTGTGCCTGGCCGAGTTTTTTTTTAAAACTGTCATCTTGAATTCTTGATTTGAGAGCTGACACATTACCATCTCATTAGGGTCAGTCACTGGCTCTTTGTCTGTTTGAGGAGGTCATGGTTTCCTGTTAGCTGTTGTTTCTTGTGCACATATGTCTATGGTTTTGCATTGAGGGATTTGTTATCCAGTCTTTTCTATCTGGCTTATTTTTTCTTGCATGTTTGCTTAAGGGTTCTTTGCAACTTACTCTCTGGAGTTCTTCCACTTCTCTGGTCTCATCCTCAGATTTGAGTTCTGGAATATTGCTGGTGATGTTCTTGGTACTGGATATTTGGTTTTGGTTTTCTTTGAGATGGTGAGTGAAGCCAGATTGCTTCTACTACTCTATTTTGGTGATGTCATTCCCTCTATTAACTCTTTAATATTTTTGATGCTATTGTAAATGGTATTGTTTTTATTTCCATTTTTGATTTTTATTGCTAGTATATAGAAATAGAATTGACTTTTGTGTATTGATCTTGTATCCTGTAACCTTGCTAAACTTATTCATTCCAGTAGCTCTTCGTAGATTCCAATTAGATTTTCTACCGAGACAATTACTTCATTTGCAAATAAAGATCCTCTTATTTTTTTCTAAGTCCAGATGCCATATTTTGTTTTCTTGCTTTATTGCACTGGCTACAGTCTTCAACACAATTGATTTTTTTTAGTACTTGAGATGTGGTGAGAACAGACATCTTTTTTTGTTCGTGATCTAAGGTAGGAAACTTTTAGTCTCTTACCATTCAGTGCAGTATTAGGTATGGTGTTTCTTAGATGCCCTTTATCAGGTTGAAGAGAACAGTCTGGCTAGAGGCTTATTAATTTTATTGATTTTTCCCAAAGAAGCAGCTTTTGGTTTCATTGACTTTCTGTTGTCTTCATTTTTTATGTCATTGATTTGTTTGATATTTACTTCTACTTTGCTGACTTTCTGTTTGTACTATCAGTTATTGCGAGAGGGGTATTGAAATTTCCCACTAAAACTGGATTTCTGTCTTTCTCTTTGCTGTTCAGTCAGTTTTGGCTTTATGTGTTTTGAAGCTATCCTGTTAGGTACAGAAACATTCGGGAGATTGTTATGTCCTCTTGATGATTTGATGCCTTTATCATTATGAAATGGTCTTTTTTTTTTTATCCTTCAGAACATTCTCTGCTCTGAGACTTGTCTTGTCTGATACTCATAAAACCACTCTAGCCTTTTTTCGAGATGGAGTCTCACTCTGTTGCCCAGGCTGGAGTGCAATAGTGCGATCTCAGCTCCCTGTAATCTCCGCTTCCTGGGCTCAAGCGATTCTCGTGCCTCAGCCTCCTGAGTAGCTGGGATTACAGGCATGCGCTGTCATGCCTGGCTAATTTTTGTATTTGTAGTAGAGATAGGGTTTCCCCTCCTTGGCTAGGCTGGTCTTGAACTCCTGGCTGCAAGTGATCTGCCTGCCGCGGCCTCCCAAAGTGCAGGGATGATAGGTGTGAGCCACGGTGCCTAGCCTACTCCAGCTTATTTTGATTAACAGTAACAGGGTACATGTTTTTCTGTCTTTTTATTTTTAGTGTATTTGTGTCTTTATACTTAAAATGTGTTTCTTACAGTCTGCATATCATTGGGTTTTGCTTCTTATCCAGTCTGACAGTCTCTTTTAGGTATTTAGACTATTTACATTTAATCATTTATGAGATTATTTATAGGTTTAAATTTATAAATCTATAAATAAAAGGTTTGCTATTTTTTTTATTACCTTGCTATTTGTTTTTCATTTGTCTCAAAATTTTTTTTTTTGAGATGGAGTTTTGCTCTTGTCACCCAGGCTGGAGTGCAATAGTGCGATTTCGGCTCACTGCAACCTCCACCTCTGGGTTCAAGTGATTCCCCTGCCTCAGCCTCCTGAGTAGCTGGGATTACAGGCACATGCCACCATGCTTGGCTAATTGCTTTTGTATTTTTAATAGAGACAGGATTTCACCATGTTGACCAAGCTGGTCTTGAACTCCTGACTTCAGGTGATCCATCTACCTCGGCCTACCAAAGTGCCGGTATTACAGGTGTGAGCCACTGTGCCTGGCTACTTTTTTTGTGTGTATTTTTAGTAGAGATGGGGTTTTACCATGTTGGCCAGGCTGATCTTGAACTCCTGACCTCAGGTCATCCGCACGCCTCAACCTCCCAAAGTGCTGGATTGCAAGTGTGAGCCCCACGGAGCCTGGCCCATTTGTCTCAGTTTTTGTTTTCTTTTTTCCTCTCTCGTGCCTCTTTAGGATTGAATATTTAAAAATGATTCTACTATATCTCCTTTGTTTGCTTATTGTCTACAACTTTTGGGAGAGGCTGCTTTAGGGTCTGCAGTGTGTCTTTCAGTGTTGACCTTACAATAGTGTATTTCCATTTTTCTTATCCTGATCCTTCTGCCATCATCATCATGATGTATTTTACCTTTACGTATTTTATAACCCCAGTTACACTTTTTTTCATCCATACAGTTATCTTTTAAATAAATATAAAATACAGAAAAGTTTTATATGTTTTCCTATCAGTTTACCATCCACACCTTCTCATTTCTTTGTGTAGGTCCAGGTTTCCTTCTGCTGTGATTCTACCTCTGCCTGAAGGATTTCCTTTAACAGTTATTGTAAGGCAGGCCTGCTGGTGATGAATTCTTTCATTTATTGTAAGGCGGGTCTGTTGGTGATGAATTCTTTCAGCTTTTGTTTGCCTGAAGACATGTTTATTTCACCTTTGTTTTCAAAGATATTTTCTCTATGTGTGGAATTCCAGATGGAGGGTTTTTAGTGCTTGAGGGAGTCTCTTGCCCTGTCTCACTCCCGTGGTGTCTGATGAGCTTCTAGTATTTCTTCTCAGTGCTTTTGAGCAGCTTGATCACGACAGACCTTGGAATGGTTTTCTGTATGTTCCTTGTGTTTGTAGTTCATTGAGATTTTTGGATCTGGGGCTTTGTAGTTTTCATGAAATTTGGACCATTTTGAACCTTTATTTCTGCAGATGTTTTTTCTGCCCCTCTCTGCTCCTCAGGACCCCAGGCACACAGGTACAGGCTGCTTGGCTCGGTCCCACCGTGGCTCAGTAAAGCTTTGTGCTTGTTTTGCGATTTCTGTTGCTGTGTCTTCAGGTTCACTCATCTTTTCTTCTGCAATGTCCAATTTGCTATTCATCCCATGCAGTAGTTTTCATGGTTCTCACTTCTGCACATTGTTTGGATCATTTAAAAAATATCTTTCGTGTCTCAGCTTAGATTTAATGTCTTGTCTGTTAATTATAACATTGGGTCAGTTTCAGTTGACTGATTTTTCTTCTCATTAGGGGTCTGTTTTCTTGCTTTGTAGGCCTGGTAATTTTTGGATGTCATAAATATATACATACATACACATATATAGACACACACATATAGACACACATATACACATATATAGACACATACACATATATAGATACATACATGCACATATAGACAGATACACATATATAGACACACATACACATATAGACACACACACAGACACATACACCTATATAAACACATACATAGACACACAGACACACATATATAGACATATATATACATACATACACATATAGACACATGCATATACATATATAGACACATACATACAAATATATATAGACATACACATAGACACATACGCGTACAGACACACATACACATATATAGACATAGACATACATATATACACACATATATAGACACATATAGACATACATATATACACACATGCACACATGTAGACACACACATAGACACATGTATGTAGACATACATGCACTTCTATGGACATACATACAGACATATGCACACATAGGCACATAGACATATACATAGACACACACATACATAGACACATAGACACACATATGTAGACACACACACATACATATACATATATATATATATATATTTGTTTGTTTGGTTTTTTCGAGATGGCATCTCTGTCACCCAGGCTGCAGTGCAGTGGCATACTCTCAGCTTACTGCAGCCTCCACCTTCTGGGTTCAAGTGATTCTCCTGCCTCAGTCTCCCAAGTAGCTGAGATTACAAGTGTGTGCTACCCCCCCCGGCTAATTTTTTTTTTTTTTTTGAGATGGAATCCTGTTCTACCAGCCAGGCTGGAGTGCAGTGGCTCGATCTCGGCTCACTGCAACGTCCACCTCCCAGGTTCAAGCAGTTCTCTGCCTCAGCCTCCCGAGTAGCTGGGATTATAGGTGACTGCCACCATGCCTGGCTAATTTTTGTACCTTTTAGTGGAGATGGGGTTTCACCATCTTGGCCGGGCTGGGATTCGTTTTTTTTTTTTTTGAGACAGAGTTTCGCTTTTGTCTCCCAGGCTGGAGTGCAGTAGTACGATCTTGGCTCACCGCAGCCTCCGCCTCCTGGATTCCAGTGATTCTTCTGCCTCAGCCTCCCGAGTAGCTGGGATTACAGGCATGTGCTACCACGTTCGGCTAATTTTGTATTGTTAGTAGAGACAGGGTTTCTCCGTGTCGGTCAGGCTGGTCTCAAACTCCTGACCTCAGGTGATCCGCCTGTCTTGGCATCCCAAAGTGCTGGAATTACAGGTGTGAACCACCACCCCTGGCCCACACCCAACTAATTTTTGTATTTTTAGTAGAGATGGGGTTTCTCCATGTTGGTGAATAGGCTGGTCTCGAACTCCTGACCTTAAGTGATCCACCCGCCTTGGGCCTCCCAAAATGCTGGGATTACAGGTGTGAGCCGCTGTGGCTGGCCGGATGCTGTATATTTTGAGTTCCACCTTGTTAGGTGGTGGATAGCTACATTCCTGTAAAATTTTTGAGCTTTGCTCTGGGACAGTTAGGTTATTTGGAAACAATCCTGTCTTTTTGTGAGTTCTTACCATTGGAGGTCTGGGGTGTGGTCAGGGGCATCTTCTCCAGGCGTGCTCCTCTCTCCTGGGACTGCTTTTCTGGAAACCAGGGCCCTTGAAGCTACTGATTCAGAGTTCACACTTGGTGGCTCCCACCTTCGTCCCTCAGGGTTCTCATGCTCCCATGGGCTCTGAGTTCATGTCTTGTTTTGCTAGGCCTTGGGGTGAGTCCTGTGTTGCCAGGTCATGCTGTAACCAGGTCTGAGGGCAACAGCCTCCTCAAGGCTGAGCCTGTCCTCATGGGAGCCACGAGGACAGGTTCCCGTCACCCCTGCTGGTCAGGAAGGTTGGGAGCGTGTTGGGTCTAGGTTAGTCAGGCTCCTGAGGCTCAGGGCAGTGTTTGTCTCCGTGAGTTGCTGCTTTGTGTTGGCCTTTCCCTCCAGGCCTGTCTGCCCAGAGCCTGCACTGAGAGGAGTCAGGGCGTCCATGAGAATCACCGGGTGGTGCTCAGCAGTGGTGGGTTGCTAGTTCAGCCCATGCTGGTCCGTCTGCTATGAAAACACCGCTCAGACATCTGGCCAAGTGGGAAGGATGCAGGTGGACTGGCTGCCTGGAAGTTACTGAGTGCCATCCTTAGCAGCAAATGGGGTGTGTTGGCAGGTGTTCTGTGCTCCCCTTTTGGTTTCCAGGAGCTGGGCCTGCACGGAGACCTGCCTCTTCCCGCTTCTGAATAGGGAGGCTGAAGCCTGTGCATGTGAACAGCTGTTACTCTTTCCGTTGCAGCAAGGGCTCCAGTGGTGGGAGCTGCCCTCTGTGCTGCTGGCCATGGCCACACAGGACACAGCGCAGGGATTCTTAGACAGTGGCTCTCCCCTGGGGCCCAGCCCGTCACCCCTGGTTTCATCTCGGTCACCCACAGTGCCGTAGTCACTGTTATCCACAAGAAGTGCCTGGCCATGGCCTTGGTGGCATTCAGGAGGGCGGGTGGGTCCGGCCTGGCTGGCTGCGCAGTGTTGGTGCTGGGCCCCTTGGCACTGACCTGCAGCTTGTGTGCAGGTACGTGCAGCACTACGGCCTGGGCAGTGCCTGTGACAACATAGAGCGCATGCTGAAGAGTGTGGCCGTGAAGCTGGGGAAGACGCAGAAGGTGAAGATCCTCACGGGCACCGGTGAGTGTGGCTGCTGATGCAGGCACTGGAGCCTCACCCCTTTACCCAGGGGGACCCGACTGTCCCGGAGGAGGCAGGGAGGAGAGGGACGTGTCGAGGAGTGTGCGGGTGGCTCTTCTGGGAATGGGTTTCAGGGCAGGGGAGCTACAGAAAGTGGTGGAGAGGAAGGGCTCGTAGTCCAGGCTTCCAGGGGTGAGACCGGCCCTGCCCCATGCTGGGCAGTGCTAGGAGGACACCTGCAGGCCTCGCTTGCCTGGCCTTGGAGGCTCCAGGCAGTGCAGCTCAAGCCGTTTTGTTTCTGAGTGTGATCCTGTTCCCCAGGCTTCCCTGATGCCACCCCAGGGTCTCTTAGGGCTGGTCCCTTGGGTGGGCGGGGGCTGGGCCCGTCCTGCTGTGAAGGCTCCTTCCTCACTGAACCCTCCTGTCTCCTAGGCGACGTGAATGTTATTCAGCCTGACTATCCTGCGGCAGCCCGTGACTTCCTCCACACCTTCCGCCGCGGGCTGCTGGGCCCCGTGATGCTGGACCTCGATGTCCTGCGGGGCCACCCCCCGGCTGAGACTGTGTCCTGAACCTGTTGCAAGGGGGAAGGCACCGGAGGCCTGTGGCCTCCCAGCCTCCTGACCGGGGTGGTTGAGTTTCAAGACAGCTCACCCGGTCCAGAAGCTCCACGCTGGCCACTAGGGTGCTGTGCTCTCTGGCGCCCCCACGGCCTGGTCAGCTCCAGGGGCCCTGGTTCCAGGGGTGGAGCGGGTGGGAGTGGACACCAGGCTTCCCAGTCGGCTCCCGAGCAGCCCCACATGCTTGGTTCTCCCGGAGCTTCTTGCCCAGTGCCTCCGTCTCAGGAAGTTATGACCTGTAACCTTTAAAATCTCCAATTAAAGGGCCTGTTTGTTACTGGTCAGGGAGGTGTACCATAGTGCTTTGGGCCTGTGTGTGGAAGTTGGTCTCACCAATGGAACCTAAGAAACGAGCAGGTTGGCAACTGGGGCTTGTGTTGGAGTCTTTCAGTCCGGTGTCCTGCAGTCCTGCAATAAGGAAGAGGCTGGCTGCCAGCAGAGGGGTTTATTTCACACTTAAAGGCGCACACGAACATGGGCAGCAGACTCCCAACAGCAGAGCCTGAGCACTGGCTTTGCCCCTCAGTGCCCTGGGTCTTGTTCCAGGGCAGGGGTCAGGGGGACGCCCTGTACATGGCTTTGCTGTGCACAGACTGGAAGGTTGCCCGGCATGGGCAGCAGAGACCCCTGGCCTCTGAGCACCTTCTAGCCCATGGGGTAGTGGGATTCTGCAGTAGTGGGGCTGAGGAGGGTGGGGAAGGGGGAAGAGGAAGGAAGGCGGGTGGAGCTGGTGTGGTGGGGCCTGGGGTCAGGGACATCCTGTGCAGAAGCTCCGGCTGCCTCTTTGCAGTGGTGGCCTCAACTTCCCACAGCAGCCTCCACCATGGCCCTGGTGCTCAGCGGCCCCTCCTTGCTGGCTGGCCGCCTCTGCTGCCTCAACCCCACACACTCAGCAGCCTGAAGTTAGCCCCCGAGTGCCACCTGCATGCTGCTGTAACCCTGACCGCCCATGGCAGGAAGTATTGAGGAGAGTAGATGTGTCAGATGCTAATGTGCTGAATAAACGATCACTGCAGAGCATGGTGTGTCCACATCTGGAACGTTCCATCAGCCTGCAGCGCTGTGGTGTATGAGGATCTGGTGCGGCACAGCCCATTTTCCAAGTGGGTGTCTGCAAAGTCAAGGGGGCTCTGGTGGGTTTCCCTTCCTTGAGAGGACTCAGACCACTCCCTGCCTACTGGGGGAGATGGTAGAAGGGCTCCTGCCTGTGAGGCTCTGCCGGCCTTGGTGCATTGAGCTTGATCTGGAAGGGTGCAGGAGCATCGGGCCAGGGGCATTGCTAGCAGTGTGGACAGGAGGCTGCAGGTGTGGCTTAGTGCCCCTGTGCTGGAGAGCAGTGCTTGGTCCAGAGTCCTGCCAGCAGCTTCCAGATCCTCACCTTGGCTGGAACCCAGGCCAGCTGGGGAAGGCAGAGGCCGGTAGGGCCCGTGAGAGATGCTGGTGTCGACTTCCGTGTCCACTGAGGCCAGAGGCTTAGGTCAGGAGGCTGCAGCCAGCTGGGGTGAGGCTCTCACCAGGGCATGCTGAGGGTGAGATCCTAAGGCCACGGGGGCCACGGGGAACCCATGCTACCTTGGATGAGTTGGGTGGCTGGAGAGCTAGATAATGTGGCAGACCCGAGACCCCTCAGTGCTGAGCCCATGGAGGATGCCCCAGGCTGGCAGGACTGGGAAGCAGGGGGCCGGTCTTACACACAGAGGTGTCCAGTGCTGGAGGCAAGTCCTTGTCAGGATGCCCGGTGCCTCCTGGAGGCCACTCTGTGTCCCTCGTGTCCTTGGATGCCAGAGCCCTTGGAGATGTTGGGGGCTCAGCCTCGCATGGGTGTCCTGTGGGGCGCTGGGCCTCACTGCTGGCCTTCTGCTCGCTCCGTGGTAGTTGGCTTCTTGCTCCACTGAGCAGACCGTCAGCTGCCAGCTGCTTCCAAGGAAGGGGCTGCCTGCAGGGAAATCCGGGAACGGCGCAGCCTGAGCTGTGCCCAGGGAGGGCTCTTCAGCGGGATTGGCAGTTGCTGTGCCCTGAGTACAGGCAGAACTGTGTGATCCCTGAAGGTGAACCTAAAGTTCAGAGGAATTGGAAAGCTCTGGAATGTGTCAGGATTTTTTCCCCAAAATGGGTCCTGAAGAGAGTAAAGTGACTTGTTTAAAGTTGCTGGAGCAAAGTGGGTCTCAGGGATCTCTGCCTGAGGTGTGGGGGACAAGGCCTGGGCAGCCCCTCTGGGGCAGGGCATGTCCTCCCACGAGGGAGAGGAGCAGGATGGACGTTCCTGGGATGGACACGTTTCCTGCTTGGGAGTGTTCTGGGTTGTGAGAGCCACAGGGTTTTGTCTTGTGGGCAGGTGGTTAGCACCCAGCGTGTTCCCCTCACTTCCCCCCAAATCCCTAAGTCCTTTGGTCCATTTCATTGCTGCTTTTGGGGAGGGCCATGGTCCTCAGGGCCTCCCTCAGTGGCAAAACCAGCCTGAGGTCACCTCCCTGCCATGGGTCACCAGGGCCCCTGGGCAGGGGAGGGGAGCAGGGGTGGCTTGGATGCCTGGTCTGGCACCTCCCTTTGGGCGGCTCTGGAGCATGGCTGGGCGGATGATACAGGAGCCACCGGCAGCTGCCTTTCTGGCTGGGGGGACCCTAATATATTAGAGCTGGTGGGGCAGGACGCACGGTCCCCTGGAGGTGGGAGATGGGGGTGGCGTAGGCAGGACGGTGGATGGCGGGTCCACAGGGACAGCCTGCAGCTCCTGCCCCCACTGGGGCTCAAGGCTGTGGGCAAAGGAGGGAGGGGGAGCCCCGGCCTTAGGACTTGGGGAACGGCGTGGGCCAGGGACCAGATGTGATCCCTGAGCCCAGCCTGGCCTAGAGCCGCAGCAGCCCCAGGAAGGCGCCGCCCAGCACGAGACAGAGGCTCGGATCGCGCGTGGGCCCAGCGCCCGAAGTCCACGCCCGGTAGCTGTAGATTCCAGGGCCGGTCCCGTTGCCTCCGGGCCCCCGGTCCTCGTCGTCCTCCAGGCCGCGCTCTCCGGGCCCCGCGGCCCTTCTCCAGCCCGAGCCAGTTGCCAGGCCCGCGGCAGCTCCTGCCGCCGCCCCCGCCGCCGCCACGCGCAGGGAGGAGCCCGGGGCACCGTAGCGCGGCGCCGGCCTCACGCGCACCCTCGAGGCCCCGCGCGCCCCCCCGCGGAGTCCTCCCCGGGCGCTGCCTCGCGCTCCTCCGCGGCCGCCCTTGGCCGCGCCGCTGTCGCAGAGGAAGGCGGCTGCCAGCAGCAGAGCCCAGCACGTCGCGGGCGCCCAGTTCATCTTCGTGGGGCAAAACCTGCGAGAAGACGGGGAAGGGCCGTCAGCGTCCACGAAGATCGGGTGCCCAGGGCCTGGGGCGGAGGGACCCTCGGCTTTTGTGGGGTCAGGGAACCCCAGCATCTTGGAGGACTGCTCAGGCCCGGGGTGGGGCTGGGGGCGCGGTTGAACCTTTAGCATCAGGGACTGAGTCTGGTGGAGGCGCTGGGAAGTGGAGGGTGGGGCGGGAGGGTTTTGCGCTTGAAGGTTGTGCACCTGGGTGGGAGAGCACCCAGCCCGCGGTGAGCGTCTAGGCCTGGGGAGACGTCCAGGCCCTGTGGGGGGATACCTGGGGGGGACAGGCTTGCGGGGGGCGCCATGCTCCTGGGTTCTGCGCGCGGTGCTGGGGTGGGGGGTGGCACGGGGGGAGGGGCGATGTGTTTGGAGGACGCGGTTGCGGGGAGCAGGGACGGGCCGTGCCTGGGCCTGGCGCCCACCTTAGTGTCCAGAGCCAGGTGCGGGCCTTGCCGGGGCTGGGGAGGACGCGCGGCTGCTGACCCCGTGCGGACCCCGCCCCGGCAGGCCGGTACCCTGGGGACGGTCCCTTCCGCGCGCGCCCCGCGCTTGGCGCCTTCCCCGGCCGCCCGGTTCAGCAGCTGGCGGGGGACAGGACGGGGTCAAGTCTCGGGGCCTCCTCCGGGCGCAGCGATTCGGGCGACGGCTGGATTCCTCCCGGCCCCGCACCCGCCCCGGCCCCGCACCCGCCCCGTTCTCCCGGCCTTACCCGCCACGGGCCTCGGTCGGAACCTCGCACCGGAGTATCCGCCCCAGGGGCCGCGGCCGAGCGGGAGGGAGCAGGCGGCGGCGCAGACTCTTAGCCGGAGCGCGGAGCCGCGGCGCCTGGGTTTTGCGCGAGGCCTACGCCCTGGGATTGGGGCGGGCAGTCGCGGAGGCTGGTGGGAGGGGAAAAGGCAGGCTCCGTCCCGGCCCCCCCCTCGCCGCCTCCCATCCTCCATCACCGGCCCCCTCTATCTCCCACCTCACAAGGCCCCTCGCCCCGTCCCGGCCGCCCCCCGCGCCCCCGGCCCCGCTCCAGCCTCCCCGCGTCCCCCCTCTCCATACCCCCATCCCCACCCGGGCCCATCCACCTGTGCGCCCCCGTGCCCTGGGACGAGGCCCGAGGTCCCGAGAGGAGAGGGCGCCAGTGCCGGCCCCACGCGGCCGGAGCCCACCCCGCGGCCCCTCCCCAGGCCTGCGCCGCCTCTGCACCGGCTGAAAGCTGCGGGGTCGCGCGGGGACCTCCTCAACCTCCCGCCTTTAGTGCGGATGGGGTCGACCCTTGTGATCCCCTAAGGCCCCCCAGGCTCCTCCTGGCCCGGCTGCCCCCTCCCGTGGCTTCCGATGCCACCTGGGCCCGCGGCTTCTTCCCAGCCCCGGGCGGCGGCGCCTGCGGTGAGTTTCAGCGCTGGGCGCGAGGCCAGCTCCCAGCCTGGGACCTCTGCTGCCCATGTGGGGGCGCCCAGCAAATAGGGGGTGAATAAGGGAGTAAATACGTCTGCCTTCCAACCTGCCGCATGTTAGGGGGAAACACTGTGGATAAAAACCAAGGTTATGCTTCTCATTGCTAGCTACTGCGAAGGGTCGGACAGAGGCTTAGCTTTTCGGGCGAGATGGGCAACAGTGTTTAGAGCCTTCGGCCAGAAGGGCTGGAAAGAACGTGTATTTGAAAGTGACTGACAGCTGTTCTGGCCCGAGGCGCCGCCCGAGCAGGTCCACCCAGCTTCCCTCCAAGACCTGATGAAAACCACAGAAAGTAAATTGACAAGGAGAGCAGGAAGGGCCCCAGGTGCTGCCCATCAGGCAGAAGGAGCTTGGAGGGGAGGGACGGCGGCCATGGCACGTGGAGGTGGAAGCAGAGTCCTCATAAGTGTGCACACTCTGGTCGAGCCCCCTCCCTGGTCACACACAGAACAGCCAGCAGTGAGCTGCTTACCCCAAGGAGTCAAGGGGGTTTCTGTGCAACCCCTGGTGCTGGAGCTGGCAGTGGACAGCGCTCAGACCTCCTTTAGTTTTGGCTCATGGGGAGTGTCTGGGGCCCTTCCCTCCCCTGCCTAGGAGGGGATGTGTGACCTCCCCTCAAGATGGCTTTGCAGCCCCCTCCCTCCGGCTGTGGGCGGGGAGGGGCTGATTCCCAGCACAGGCCCAGGACTGCCAGCCCAACGGCTGGGAGGGGCCCCTCACCCCTAGACTCTGCGGTGTGAGGCCAAGTGTGCAGCCTCACAGGGAATCTGAGATGGGAGCAGCCAGAGGGGTCAGGACCCAGGGGGAGAAGAGGTCCTGGTGATGCTGGAGATCTGGATCCAGCGTGCCAGAGTTGAGGTTCAGGGGTGAAAGGCTTCCTTTCGTGGAATCACGAGTCTCTCCGTTGCCTGCAGTTAACAGCCCCCGCCCGTGGCTGGTTCCCTACCTCCTAGTTCTAAGGCCCAAATACGGAGACCTCCCAGGCAGCCTCCTCAATGGCTTCATTCACGGAGAGCTGCATCACGTAAAAGAAAGACCAGGCAAAGAAACAAAATAAATGGATCAAGATATGTGAATGAATCGGAGGAAAACTTAAAAAATGCTCCAATCCATAGACTCAGACTGAGTAGATATATTTATATAATAAGAACAAGAAATGGTGAAGATGGAATAAGACAAGGCAATTTTGAGATTAAAAAATTGTTGCAAGAAAAGAAAACAAAGAATTGTACGTGTCAGGAAATCTTTCTGGCAACAAGACAGCAAATAGGATAGAAGGGGATACACCCGGGGGATGCATTTTGGGCTCTAACATCTGACAGCTGTTCTGAGACCACGGAACGGGAGAAGGAAGGGGGAGGTGGTGCTCCAGCTGATTGCATGATTCCGGAGGCCTCCTATCTTTTTTTTTGTTTTAATTAATTTTTTTTTTTTTTTTTTTTTTTTT
>NW_016108095.1:233677-269810 GCF_001604975.1 Cebus imitator | reverse complement strand
TTTTAAATAGAGACAGGGTTTCACCATATTGGTCAGGCTGGACTCAAACTCCTGACCTTATGATCCGCCCACCTCGGCCTCCCAATGTGCTGGAATTACAGGCATGAGCCACTGTGCCCGGCCTGTCTCCTATCTTAACATGCGTAGGATGTATCTAGATAAGAGAAGCACGAGGGAAGCATTTAGGCTGTTTTATGTTTGAATAGAGACATGAAAGTTTTAAAGCCGTAGCAAAATGAATTCAGCGGCACATCAGAAAGCAAATCGCCATGATCAAGCCAGGTTTGGGGTGGTTTTACGTCATGAGATATGTCAATGTGCTTTACCCATCAGTGAACCAAAGGCGAAAAATACGATTTTCTACAGAGGAAGACAAAGCAGTTGATTTCAGTCAACCTTCTTTTGTGGTGAAACGTGTTGAGAAAACTGGTTATAGAAGTAAAGTTTTTTCCTTGACAAAGGCTAATCTCAGAAGACATATGTAGTGGAGAGCTTTTAAATGTATGTTTAAAAATATGAACCAAGAAAAGATTGCCTACTTTCACCACTTCTATTTAACACAGCAATGGCAGAACTGCCAGTGAGAAGAGCACACACACTGAAGGTGCGGTGGCTCCTGCAGCGGCAGCCCTGACGCCTGTTTCTACCACAAGTGCTGCAGACCGCAGAGGCCAAGGCACAGGCGTAGCTGGTGAAACCTACAGCTGAGGGTGCCAGGGGTGCCGGGGGTTCCTGGGAGAGCCTCTGTCCCTGCTAAGCTGCGGCGGGGGGGGGGTGGTGGTGTGTGTAGAACCTGTGTGCTCCTGTCCTTTCCCCCATTTTCCTGCCTGAACTTGGGGACTTGGTGCCAAGGGTGGCTCCTGCCATCAGAAGACCCCAGGATGCTGGGTCAGCGGCTAAGCGGGTGGGGGGTGGGAAGGCCTGTCGTCCCTGGCACATGGGGCTGCTCTGCACTCTGCACTGCTGGGCACCCTACCTCTCGTCCCTTTATTAAGTAGTTACTCCATGGACTTGCAACCAGATGTGTACCTTAGACTTAAAAGGTGGTGGAATTTCTCTACCAGAACAAGAAATAGCTTTAGAAAATATAAAATAAAAAGCCATTCATAGCTGGGCATGGTGGCTCACGTCTGTAATCCTAGCACTTTGGGAGGCCGAGGCGGGCAGATCACCTGAGGTCAGGAGTGGTCGCTCATGCCTGTAATCCCGGCCCGCCCCTGTGCTGGTCCCCCATGGATGAGCTCGCTCTGGGTCTTTGGGTGTCTGTCGGGGGTGGTGTGAGGCTGTGCACCAGGAGGTTCTGGGTCAGGTCTTAGCGAGGTCAGACCCCGTGTGGCCAAAGCCCTCACCTTTGCACACCCCAGGGCAGCCAGAGGAGCAGAGGGAGCCCTGCATGCCCCCCAGACCCCGCAAGCCCAGAGCAGGGGTGCCGGTCCCTCAGGGCCTCCCACAGGTGGGCTGCACCTGCCTGCTCAGCAGTTGGGGCTGGAGATTGATGTCTGTCTCCCACCTCCTGATCTCTGGCCAGGCCACTGTGAGGGGCACAGGGTTGACTGTGATGAGGGTGATGAGGGAAGGGTGGGAGCTGTCCACTGAGAGCTTCGAATGGGTCTGTGGGGGGTGGGTTTTGGTTCCCAGATGTGCCTGCAGTTGGGTGTCTGAGGGCAGGTGGGCAGGTTGTGGGGGGTGAGCTGGCACAGTGGTGGGGGAAAGAGCTCAGCAGGCCCGCTGCAGCAGCTACTCTGGGAGGCCCCCACCCCTCTCAGGAGGGGTGAGCCCTAGACCCCAACCTTGCACTTTGCCTCCGGGTCTGCCTGTGCCTGGACAGCGGAGAGATCCCCGTGGACAAGTGAAATTCCCAGGTGACCCTTGAAGCAGCCTTCTACCAACCCCCCCTCGCTGGCACTCTGGGTTCGGAGCTGGTGCTGCCCAGGCTCACTTGATGAGGCAGCTTCAGAGACCCCCACCCACGGTGGCGGCCAGGACAGAGCGCTGGGGGGTTTCGGAGGGCCCCATGGGCAGCCTCGGGAGGCTCATGGGCTGCGCTCCGGGGAGGGGCTGGGCTGATGACAGCTCCACACTGAGGACCGTCTGCAGCCCCCAGTGCCTCAGGCGATGTGGAATGGTCAGCGAGGCAGCTCGGCTCAGGGCCGGGGCCTGGGCCTGGGGTTCGGTCCTCGCAGCCTCCCCCAGGTCTCTGCGTGGAGATCAAGGTTGCGGCGGGCCCGCCTCCCTCGAAGGTGCATCTCCCTCAGCCCACCTGCACCCGCCGCTGGTGTTTTTTATTTGGCTCCTTTGTGACCTTGCCCTCCCCACCCCGTATCTGCTCCCCATCCCAGAAGGCTCTAATTGCAAATTTTCTCTCTGGTGGAACTCCCAGAGCGATGTGTAAGGCGCTCTGCAGGCCCATGGAGGGGCCCGGGCTGAGCTGGGAGGCCCCCAACCTCCGCTGTGCTCAGCGGCAAATAGGCCTTTCATGCCACTGCCTCCCGCTGCCCCGTCCCCGGGTTGCCAACCTGGGACAGGCCTCAGACTCAGGGCCTTTCCCTGATGCTGCCCAGTAGGCTTTGGAACACCCATTTCATTTTATTATTTTTTGGATGCATGGCATTTATTCACCTATTTACAAAGTAATGCAGAGAACACATAAACCTCCCCTCCACACAGGACTGAGCCAATTGCCAGCCAAGTAGCTCAGTTCCTCCCCCTCCCACCCTCAGAGGGAATGTTTGTTGGGATTCTCTGGCCGGGAATGCCCGGTGATTACCGACTTGGATTTGAGCTTCATAACCCTCGGGCTGTGGGCTGTCTTCTAGGTCCTGCTCTTTTATGTCAGGGTTCTCATCTTCACAGCAGCGGTACTTCACCCATTTGGACACCTGTGTAATAATTCCATGGTGTGACTGCACCACAAGTCACAACCACATTCTTTGTTCACAGACACTTGGAGCAATTCCCAGTCCTCTGTTACTGCGAATGGCACGGGTGACATTCCTGTGCCTAGTTCCTGGTTGTCACGTGTGAATATTTCTCTTGAATACACCTGCAAGAATGGGAATGCTAGGTCAAACCAGCCTGGCCAACATGGTAAAACCCCGTCTCTACGGAAAATACAAAATTAGCCAGGTGTGGTGGTGCGCGCCTGTAGTCCCAACTACTCGGGAGGCCGAGGCAGAAGAATCGCGTGAACCTGGGAGGCAGAGGCTGCAGTGAGCTGGAATCGCGCCACTGACTGCACTCCAGCCTGGGCGACAGAGCAAGACTCCGTCTCAAAAAAAAAGGAAAGGTACTTTTCCTGTGTACAGAATTCTAGATTGATAGTTTTTTTTTCTTAACATCTTTAAAAGATATGGCTCCACTGTTTTCTCACTGTATCACTTCTCTCGAGACATCTGTGGTCATATTTACTTTTGTTCCTCTGGCTGCTTTTAAGATTTTCCCTTTATCATGGGTACTGAGCAATTTAATTATGATGTACCTCAGTGTAGTTTTCTTCATGTTTCTCATCTTGAGATTCATTGAGCAACGTGGACTTAGGAGTTTGTAGTTTCCATCAAAGTTAGAAAAATTTTGGCCATGATTTTTTTTCAAATATCCCTGCTATCTCTTCTTTGTTGATTCAGTTACATGCATATAAATTTTTCGTGATTCAATTACATGTGTATAAATCTTAGTTGATTGAGTTACATGTTTATCAATCTTTGTTGATTCAGTTACATGTTTATAAATCTTTGTTGATTCAGTTACATGTTTATAAAGTTGTCCAACAGTTGTCACTGATGCTCTGTTTCACTTAAAACATTATTCTCTTGTCTCTCTGTTCCATTTTTCAGTAGTTTCTATTGCTATACCTTTAATTTATCTTTCCTTCTGCAATCTCTAATCTGTTGGGTTTTTGTTCTTGTTTTGAGATGGAGTCTCGCTCTGTCACCCTGGCTGGAGTGCAGTGGCGTGATCTTGGCTCACTGCAACTTCTGCCTCCCAGGTTCAAGCAATTCTTCTGCCTCAGCCTCCCAAGTAGCTGGGATTACAGGTGCCCACCACCACACCTAGCTAATTTTTGTATTTTTAGTAGAGACAGGGTTTCACCATATTGGCCCAGCTGGTCTTGAACTCCTGACTTCAGGTGATCTGCCCGTCTTGGCCTCTGAACATGCTGGGACTACAGGCATGAGCCAGTGTACCTGGCCTTAATTTCACTGATATTTTCAAAGAAACAGCTTTTGGTTTTGTTGATTTTCTTTGTTGCCATTTTTGTTTTTTTATTTTATTGATTTCTGCTCTGCTCTTTATTATTTCCTTTGATTATTTTGTGCTTGTTATATTTCTAGTTTCTTAGGGTGGAAACTGAGGTGATTGATTTAAGACCTTTCTTCTTTTTTATAGGTGTGTGGTGTGATACATTTCCTCTAAGTACTGCATTAGTAAAATCAATAACTTTTTGATATGTTGTGTTTATTTTCATTTCAAAACATTTACTAGCTGCTTTTTTGATTTCTTCGACTAATGCGTTATTTAGAACTGTATTTTTCCCACATATTGAAATATTTCCCGTAAATGTTTTTCTTCTATTTTCTATTTTGATTACTGTGTATTACTTTCAATTCTTTTAAGTTTGAGATGCATTTCTTGGCCTAGAATATGGGTCTGTCAGGGTAAGTGTTCCACATGTGCTTGAAAAGAATGCACACCCTGCTGTTTTGGGCGCAGTGTTCTGTAAACATCGCTTAGGCCAAGGTGGCCGGGCCGTTCTGCCTTCCATTCCCTGCTGACTTGTTGCTTGTCCTGCCTCGTTGGATCTTGCAAGTGTCTGGTCTCGAGTCTGTCTGTGGCGTCCGATGGCAGCTCTAGGCCTGGTTATGTCACTGGACGTGAAGACTTTCCGAGGGCCTGAGCAGAGCCGGCTTGGGCGCTCCCTTCCTGGAGTATTTTTGCTTGTTTTTACTTCTTCTGGACACATGGTGGCGGTAGCTGTCTAGAACCTGTGACTCAATTCAGTCTACACTATGTTCCAGCTGAGGGTTCAGGGTCGATCTGGACACAGGGGCTGGGGCTTGTGGGGTTCATCCTCGTTCCTCGGGAGCATAGTTGTGGGTTTCCAGGCCCGCTGTGTTGGCAGGACCTGGGCTGGAGGAGCTGGCCCTGGGCCCGAGTGCTGGGTGCCCGTTGGCCGCTGCCCCAGCCCAGCAGCTCCTCACTCTTGTCTACCCCTTGGCTGCTTCTAAGATCAGACTTGCCAGGCGCCGTGGCTCACACCTGTAATCCCAGCACTTTGGGAGGACGAGGCGGGGGGGATCGCAAGGTCAGGAGTTCAAGACCAGCCTGGCCAAGATGGTGAAACCTCGTCTCTACTAAAAGTACAAAAATTAGCTGGGCATGGTCGTGGGCATCTGTAATCCCAGCTACTCGGCAGGCTGAGGCAGAGAATGGCATAAACCCAGGAGGCAGAGGTTGTAGTGAGCCGAGATTGTGCCACTGCATTCTAGCCCAGGCGATACAGCGAAACTGTGTCTAAAAATAAAAAATAAAAAAAGACAATTAGACTCATCCCGTTGTCTTCCAGGAAAGGGAGGCTCCGGATTACTAAGTTTTCTCTGAACATCTGGAACTCTCTCCTGCTTAGATATTGGATCTACTGGGTGAATTCTCTGATCGTAAAACATACTTAATCTCCATTTTCTATATCACATTTTGGTTTAACTTTCTGGGTTATTTCTTGCAGTCCTTCTTGAGTTTATTTCTGGTATCCTCTTTCTGATTTGTGGGTTTTCGGTCTTTCTTTCTCTCTTTCCTTTTCTCCTGGTGTTCTGTTGTTTCAAGGTGTATGCAAAATCAGCAGCACACACACAAAAAAAGCATGCAAACTACGTCCTGCTGTCCATGAGGGCATTCACGATTTCACTGCCCTCTGTCCCTGTGTCCTCCAGCCTCTCCTCAGCCTCTCAGCCTCTGTCCCTCCTGTTGGGGGCCTTCTGCAGACGCTGTCCTGCAGTGGGGTTGGAGCGTATTTGCCTGGGAGAACGGCTCATCCTCTCCAGTGGCTCCTTTCGCTGTAGTCGGGGGGGACTGCTAGGGAGGGCAGCAGGGAGGGGCCTAAGGGTGGGCACCATGTGTGAATCCCTGTGGGGACCCCCAGTGCCTGGGACAGGGTCCATGAGTGCCTGGGTCAGCGTCCACTGGGGTCTGGGTCAGGGTCAATCAGGGCCTCGGTCAGTGCCCGTTGGGGTCTGGGTCGGGTCCGTCGGGGTCTGAAGTCAGGGTCTGTTGGGGTCTGGGTCACTATCCATCAGGGTCTGGATCGGGGCCCGCTGGGGTCTGGGTCAGGGTCTGTTAGGGCTGTGAGCTCAGGTTCCAGCCTCCCTTAGCCTCTGCCTCTCAACAGAGCCGGAGGCCAGCTGTCCATGGAGATGGGTTATGGGTGGGCAGGGGTGGCCCAGCGGCTTGGTTTTTGTTTGGAACGTTCTTGGCCACCGAGTCCTATGTCCTATTTTTCTCTTTTTTCTCCTCCCCAACCCCTGGTCCCCTGTTTTAAAGTAAATCTATTGGTGTGGAGTGTGGTTGGGCTTTTCCTGCTTATCTGCACAGTAAGTGCTTCTGGTAAGCCCTCCAAGCATCCTCCACTTAACCTCAAAGTGAAGCTCAGCCAGTTTGGTAAACAAGCTGGGTAAGTTTGTGGACACAGTTGGGCCAGGAATGGCTGACGAGGAACCACCATAGAGCTGAACTTGGGGCATGGCAGGTGGTGTGGGGTGGCCCCTCCATCCCTGGCCCTGGGGGCCTCTGAGGCTGGCCAGCTGGTAGGTCGCTATGAGGGGTGGCTGCTTTGCCCACCCTGCCACTCCCCAAGGAGCTCCCTGGACCAAGAACCCTGCAGGGTGACTTGGGAGGGCGGCCCTCAGCCCTGGCCCTCACCCTCTCCTGCCTCTGCGCCTGGGCTGCCCAGACCCTCTGTGCCTTTCCCGCACCAGCCTGCTCAGTGCCTGTGTGAGGCCAGCAGAAATGTGTAATTTTGTCCTGAAAATACTATGGACGGAGCAGAGCTCTTCAGAATGTGGGTTCTGAGGCAGGGGCTCCAATTCAAATCTGGACCTACCCTTGGTTTGTGACCTGGGCCCTGCATGGCAGAGGACCCAGCAGTGGGCAGGAAGGGCTGAGCTCAGCGGTGGTGGTGGCACATGGGCTTGAGATGTGTCCTTGGCTGTCACCGACCGAGTGGTTTCGGGGCTGTGAGCAGAATGGGGATCAATAGGCCTCTGCTTTCCAGGAGCCCCCTCGACCTCTGGGTGCTGGGGGGAGCATAGGGCAGGGTCCAGCTGGGGGGCTGCCCTGGTAGCCGAAATCATGAAGATCCTGCCCCCCATGCAGCCGCATGGATTTGCTGATGGATTGGACGCCGGTGTGGAACTCAGAAAAGTCCAAGGCTCTGGGGTCAGATGATTTTGGGGGCTGGGGGAAATCCCAAGTAAGGTTTTGTGGGTGGGCGGAGGCGTGGACACAGGCACGCCCAGCAGGGGCCTGGGCTGGAGGTGGGCACTGGGGGACGTCAGGCCAGAGCCTGGGCCTCCAAAGGACGGGCTGTGGGTAGGGGAGAGCTGTGGGTGGGGGTCTCCATCGCTGAAGGCCCCATTCTCATCTCCTCCAGTTTGGTGCCCGGGGCAGCCCGGGAGGTCTGGGCCTGTGGCGGCGGCAGCGCCGCTCCGCTCCGCGGTGCCCACAGGAGGCTTTGCGCGGGCGCCAGGACCCTCGAGGGCACCGACGCTGCCCACTCCCGACAGCCCCGCCCTGGAGCGGCCCCCTCTCCCGAAGCAGCTTCCAGGCGCGACCACCCGCCCCAGGCAGAGCACCCCACCTGGAGGCCACGGGCTGAGGCATCTGCACGCGCCGGAGACTCTTCCGGGACCCAGCGCGCCCCCCACACCCCTGTGCCCCTGCACCCTCGCGCGCCCCCCACATGCCTCCCGCCCACCCCCGCGCTCCCGCAACCCACAGGGCGCCCCCCCACATGCCCCCCACACCCCGCAATTCCCCGAGCCCTCCCGGGCGCCCCGCCTCGGGCCAGTGCAGACCCCAGGTCCTGCCAGTTTTTCACGGTCTCCCACGGCCCCAGGGCCGCCTCACTGAGAGCCCCAGGCCCGGGCCACCCCCCGCCCCCGCGACCCCAGCGCCCTCCCCGGGACCCAGCCCCGCACAGCGCTGGCGTCCACACGGCCTGGGCCCGGGCAGCCTCCCGTCTGCGGTTCAGTCCGCGCGGGTCCCCTCCCCCCACGCCGGGCTGGCAGGGAGGAGCCCACTCCCAACGCAGCCCCCGCGCCCCCATCACCGCACCGCGCCCAGGAGGACCCGCGAGCACGGGTGTGAAACCCGGCAGCCTCCTCCGCTCTGCGCTGTGGCCGGGTTTCCACGTAGATCTGAAGTCAGGTGGTCACGTCCCGTCTCCCCTACAGTTTGCTTCGGGGAAATTTCACATCTTGACCACAGGAACGTTCCCACCCAGAAACCTGCTGCATTTCCACATTAGAGATCTTCCTTCCGCATTCGCTTCTTCTGCATCTTTCGCTGGATTAATTCCTAGATATTTGGTATTTTTGTTGCCTTCATAAGTGGTAGCCATTTAAACAAGTCATTTTCTGTTCACTGCTTCTATGTAGAAAAACAAGTGACTTTTGTCTATTGATACATTCAGTGAACCCGCCAAACTCTCCCATGTCGCTGCCTCATCTGTGCGTCCTGTGGATTTGCATTCCCAGCGGCGCGCCCGAGTCAGGAGGGTCTTGACTGTCCGTCAAGCATCGGCCTGGGCCTGGCCCCGCGCAGAGCTGACCGCAGGCCGTGGGAGTGGGAAGGCGACGCTGCCGCGAGCTGCGCTTTCCGTGCTCCCCGTATCAGGTGAAGGAAGCTCTGTCCTATTTCTAGTTTGCAAACACTTTATTACCATAAATGGATACTGAATTCTATATTAAATTTTCCATCTCTTAAGATGATAAAATGATTGTTCCCCCTTAGTGTTTAGTGTGGCAAATTACAGTGATTGACTTTCTCGTGTTAACTTTTTCCTAAATGCAGCTCTGCAGGCCTGGAGAACACCGGGGTTCGCGTCACTGTGCGCTTTGCACTCATCGCTGACTCTGAGTCCTGTGTCTGCCGTTTTCTCTGTGGGAACTTCTTTCTTTAGAAATAGCTTCATTAAGAAAACAGAAAAAGAATAATAAAAAGGGAAGAGCTTAATTGCAGTATAATTGATGTACAGTGAACCGCTGTTTTTGAAGTGTGCCATTTGATGGGTTTTGACAGGTGCACAAGTCAGTGAAGTCGTCACCGCAGACAAGACCTTTACCCTCCTTCCTGCCCTCCCCACATCCCGTCTCCCGGGACCACGGATGTGGCTCTGTTACCAGAGCTGAGGCTGCACTCTCCGGAGTTTATAGACACAGAGTCGCCGCCTGCGCCCTTTCCTGCGGCCTTCGCTCCGCAGATTCACCCGTGTGGCTGTTGCATCGCTGCTTCCTGCATTTTGCCGTTTCCGGGTCGCACGCATTCCATGGTGTGGACGCCCCCACAGTGTGTTTAATCCACTCACCTGTTGGTGGACATCGGAGTTGTTTCAGTTTTTGACTATTGTCAGTAATGCTGCTGTAAACATTCACGTACAAGTCTTCTCAGACGCAGATGTCTTAATTTTCTTGGGTAAATACCTAGGAGTACAATGGCTAGATCATATGGGAGGTACATGTTTAGCTACTTAGGAAACCTCCAAACCATTTTCCAAAGTGCACTTACTATTTTGAGTTCCAGATTCTCCACATCCTCTCCAACAACTGGTGTGGTCCATGTTTTAATTTTAGCCACTGTGATAGAAGTGCAGTGGTTATAATTTTCATTTCCCTACACTAATGACCCTCACCTCGTTGCCATTCATGTGTCTTCTTTGGTGAAACTCAAATATTTTGCCTGTTATTTTAGTGGGTTTCCTTATTCTTGAGCATGAGCATTCATAATATTTTATGAATATAAGTCCTTTATTAGATACATAATGTGCAAATTTTTTTCCCAGCCTATGGCTTATCTTTTTGTTCTCTCAACAATCTATTTCAGGAGTAGGTTTTCATTTTGATGAAATACAGTCCATCTATTTATTCTTTTATAGTTTGTATTTTTGGTGCTCTATTCAAAAATCTTTGCATAATCCAAGATCACAAAGATTTTCTCCCATATTTTCTTCTAGAAGTTGTATAATTTTAGCTGTTTCATTTAGGTCCATGATATAGTTTGAGTTAATTTTTGCATATGGTATGAGATATGGCTCAAAGTTATTTTTTCTCTACTGAATTCTCTTTGTTCCTTTCACAAAAATCAGTTATCCATATTTTTGTGAGTCAATTTCTGGTCTGTCTGTTTAGTTCCATTAGTCTATTTGTTTATCTTGACACCAGTGCCACATTTTCTTGATAACAATGGCATTATAAGTCTTTAGATCTCGTGGTATCAATCCTCCAAATTTGCTATTCTTTTTCAAAGTCGTTTTGGCTATTTTAGGTCTTTTGAATTTCCATATGCATTTTATAATGTTTGTCAATTTCCACAAAAAAACATCTGGGGTTTTGATTGGCACTGAATTTAATCTGTAGATCAGTCTTATGAGAATCAATCTATTAACAATATCATTTCTTCCTTTCCATGAACATGGTGTATCTCTCCATTTATTTAGGTCTCTGATTAGTCTCCAGCAGGCACCTGTAGTTTTTGGTGTATAGGTAGAGCTTTCATGCCTTTTGTTAGATGTATCTGCTAAGTATTTCCTATTTTTGGTGGCATTGATGCAGGACAGGGAAGCCCCCAAACTGGGGCTTAGCCTGGGAGGGTTCTTGGCCTTGCCCAGGAAAGAATTCAAGATTATCACAATCGATGCAGGAAATCCTTGTGACAAAATTCAATACCTATTCATGCTGAATCTAAGATTTACATGGACATACAAAGAACCTAGAATGGCCACAGAAAAATCTTGGAAAAGAACAAAATGTCAAGACTTAGAATATTTAATTTTAGTATTTATCATACAGTGACATGAGCAATGACAGTGTGGTATTGGTGTAAAGACAGACAAGCAGACAAGTGGAACAAGCGGAGGGTCCGTGAACGAGCTCATGCAGGACACCAGGTGGTTTCCAGCCAGGAGCAGGCGAAAGGAGAGACTTGGACACGTTGTGTTAGATATCCACGTGGGAAAACAAAAACCCTGACATCCACCTCACACCATGCACAAAAATGAATTTGAGATGGATCCTAGACCTGAATGGGAAAGCTGACACTGGAGAGTATCTAGCAGAAAACGTGGGAGAACACCTTCACAACCTCAGGAAGGCAAAGCTTTCTTAAAGAAAGGATGAAAACAGTTGACAAATTGCATACTTCTTGTGCATTGGGTTTAGGATAAATTATACCTCAATTAAAAAAACACTTTGTGAGGTATTGTTGTTTCTCTATTTCCAGGCACATGGGAGTTTTCTTGTTATCTGTTGCTGATTTCTCACTTAACTGCATTATAGTCAGAAACTATATTCTGTATGATTTCAAAGCCTGACAGTTTGAGACTCTGGCCTGATGACACTGTGCTGTGGTGCTTTTATTAACATCTGCATGAGTCTGAAATGAATGTGTATCTGCAGGTGCTGGATCCAGTGTTCACAAACACTACTCATTCTTAATCGCTCTTTCAAATCTTTTGAATATCTACGATTTTTTTCTGTGCCTGCTGTGGGTAACTTGCTGATAGATGTGTTAAAATCTCCCACTATGACTGCCTCTTTGTGTTTCTGTCAGTTTTTAGCATACACATAAACACACATACACACAAACACAAACACATACACACGAGTGCAAACACATACACAAATACGCAAACACATAAAAACATACATGCACACAAACACATACACACAAACACACACACAAGCACACATACACACACAAACACAAACATTTTTAGGTCATTTCCTTATGTGCTTGTAACAATACAAGTCATCTCTTTGAGAATTGAACCTTTTATCCGTAGTAATGCTTTTAAATTGCTTTCCATGATATTAGTATCTGTACAAATTAAAAGTTATATCTAATTAGAGCATCTGGCTAGTCCAATGTTAATGAAGTCGCTGCTGTGCTGGGTGAGGCTCTGTCTTAATCACCATCTCTGTGTTCCACTCTGCTTTCCTGGGACACATTCACTCCATGACTGGGCCCTGACTTAGATTCCATTGTTACCACAGTTAAACATTTTTAAATGTATTTGTTTTTATGTATCACAGTTTTTACTGATACATACTTGGAAGCCACATGTGATATTTTGGTGCAGGTGTACGACGTGACATTATCTCATCAGGACAATGGGGCGTCCGTCCCCTCAGCCGTTTATCTTTTCTTTGTGTTGGGAACGTTACGATTCTTTTCTAACTATTTTGGGTTATCACATATTTTTATTTATTTTTTTTTTGAGACGGAGTTTCGCTCTTGTTGCCCAGGCTGGAGTGCAATGGCACGATCTCGGGTTCAAGCGATTCTCCTGCCTCAGCCTCCTGAGTAGCTGGGATTACAGGCGTGTGTCACCATGCTAATTTTTGTATTTTTAGTAGAGATGAGCTTTCTCCATGTTGGTCAGGCTGGTCTTGAACTCCAGACTTCAGGTGATCTGCCCTCCTCTACTTCCCAAAGTGCTGGGATTACAGGCATGAGCCACCGTGCCTGAGTCATCACATATTTTTAAATCACACATTTTCATGTTCTAGAGATTTCAAACACTGCAATGCATAAGTATTATTGTTCTAGATGGTCCTTGTTCACTTTGATTTGCTTACTCATCTACTGCAGGAAAAGGGGATGCTGCTCTAAAATGCAACACCCTGAAACCCTGAGGGTGAGACAGACTGAGAATGTTCACAGTAGGTGCTGGGCAGGGCTGCCCGCTGAATACCCAGAGGGCCCAGGTTCTCCCTGCCCCACTTGCACAGGCAAAGAGCAGCCTAGGGGAGATCCTCCAGCCCAAGGCCTGGCCCTCTTCCTGTGCCTCCTGCCCCAAGGCCTGGCCCTCTCCCTGTGCCTCCTGCCTCCTGCCCCGAGGCCTGGCCCTCTCCCTGGGCCTCCTGCCTCCTGCCCCAAGGACTGGCTCTCTCTCTGACCCTCCTGCCTCCGGCCCCGAGGCCTGGCCCTCTCCCTGGGCCTCCTGCCTCCAGCCCTGAGGCCTGGGCCTCTCCTGGGCAGAGCCCTGGTGGTCGCACCTGGGGGTGGATGGTGGCCACCCCTGCCTGCTGTGTTGCACTGGGGGCTGCCCAGAGGGCACCAGGGCTGTGCTTGGGCAGTGTAGGTGTATTCCAGTCCCACCCAGCCCTGCCGTGGGACAGCTGCACATCTAGAGTGTGTGAAGCTGCTGAGCAAGTGTGTCTGTGGCATCCTGGTATTGGGGCCGTGTGGGCCCTGGCCTGGCCTGGCTCTGATGGAAGTGTCCAGAGGCACAGGCACTGGTTCCCTCCTGGTTTGGAGCCTCTTGC
This sequence comes from Cebus imitator, assembly GCF_001604975.1. Classification (NCBI taxonomy): domain Eukaryota; kingdom Metazoa; phylum Chordata; class Mammalia; order Primates; family Cebidae; genus Cebus; species Cebus imitator. The sequence continues at coordinate 256,275 of NW_016108095.1, read as the reverse complement.
CCAGAGGGCATGGGACTGGATGGACAAGCGCCTTCCTGCATCCTCCACTCCACTGGGCTGGATGCTGCTGCTGCAGAGGGGCCGAGGGGCTCACACTCTGGATGTAGGAGGCTGCCCCCACCCGGCCAGTGTGCCACGCACGGTGAAGGGGGCTGCTTGGGTGACTCCTGGCTGCCTGCCACCCATTCGTCCCCACTCGCACCGACTGAAAGAAAGCTCACCCTCGTAAAGGCTGCAGGAGTCAGTGCTCACTGGAAACATTCCCGGCCACGGGAGAAGCAGTCTCTGCGAGGTGCGAGAGGAAGGGCCTTTCTGAGTCGGAATGTCAGTGGCAACCATGGCCCAGAGTACCTGCTGCAAGCATGCAGGGACAGCGGGAGAAGGCCGTGGCGTGGCCCCCCAGAGGCCCTGGTGGCTCAGGTGGCACTCGCCTTCTGGGAGTGTCTTGGGTGTCTCTTGGCAGCACAAGACTGCAAATGGTGGGGGCCAGTGTGCAGTCTCTGCAGCTCGTCCCCATTGTCCCATAGAATTGATGTTTCTGGGTTCTTTTAAATGAACATCGTGACTGACCTTCCAAGTCTTAAACTTGAGGAACTTACGTTTGTCTCATCTAAGTTCCTTTCTCAGGAAACCAACCGACCGTCAGGCCCCCAGCTGGCATCAAGGAGCTGAAATTCCCCAGATCACTGCAGCTGGACAGTGAGACTCTGGACCCCCCGCCCTCGTGATTGCCTAACTGACACTGGCCGCCTGCCAGCGACCCCTTTTCCTCACCCGCTCTTGGTCCCTGTTCTCTTACGTGTTGTTCCATTTCTTCCTGGCTACATAAGCCCCTGATTCCAGTTGGCCGAGGAGATGGATCTGCGGCTGAGCTGGCGTCCCCCCTGGCTGCAGCGCCCGGGTCGAGCCTTCCTTCCTGGAGTGCCCGTTTCTCAGTGACTGGCTTTCCGTGCAGCGAGCTCCAGGGAAAGTGGGCCGGGGGTGAAGATTGACAAGAGTCGGTGAAATTCACTCTTTTAGGTTTCCCGTTCCAGGACTTTTGACAAAGGCAGAGTCGTGTAGCCACTTCCAGTGTTTGGGTCTGAGAGGGCTCTGGTCTCAGGGTCCCAAGGGAAACCATCCTGGAGTGGTGGTGACTCCAGACCTGATGTGTGCACGCCAGCCTCGTGTGTGAGAGTGTGTGTGATACCGGCCTCATGTGTGTGTGAGATACACACAGGCCTCGTGTGTGTGTGTGTGTGTGTGTGAGATACACGCATGCTGGGCTTGTGTGTGTGTGTGTGTGTGTGTGAGAGAGATACACGCACGCACGCTGGCCTCGTGTGTGTGTGTGAGATACATGCATGCCAGCCTTGTGTGTGTGTGTGTGTGTGAGATACATGCACGCCGGCCTTGTGTGTGTGAGTGTGTGTGTGTGTGAGAGAGAGATACATGCACACCGGCCTTTGTGTGTGTGTGTGTGTGTGTATGAGATACACGCACACCAGCCTCATGTGTGTGTGTGAGATACATGCATCCTGGCCTCGTGTGTGTGTGTGTGTGTGTGTGTGTGAGATACATGCACGCCGGCCTCGTGTGTGTGTGTGCGTGAGAGATACATGCACGCCGGCCTTTGTGTGTGTGTGTGTGTGTGTGTATGAGATACACGCATGCCAGCCTCCTGTGTGTGTGTGAGATACATGCATGCCGGCCTTGTGTGTGTGTGTGTGTGTGTGCGTGTGTGAGATACATGCACGCCGGTCTCGTGTGTGTGTGTGCGTGAGAGATACATGCACGCCGGCCTTGTGTGTGTGTGTGTGTGTGAGAGAGAGAGATACATGCACGCTGGCCTCGTGTGTGTGTGTGTGTGTGCATGAGAGATACATGCACGCTGGCCTCGTGTGTGTGTGTGTGAGATACATGCACGCTGGCCTTGTGTGTGTGTGTGTGTGTGTGTGTGTGAGATACATGCACACCGGCCTCGTGTGTGTGTGTGTGAGATACGTGCACACCGGCCTCGTGTGTGTGTGTGTGAGATACATGCACGCCGGCCTTGTGTGTGTGTGTGTGTGTGTGTGTGTGATACATGCATGCCGGCCTCGTGTGTATGTGAGGGTGTGTGATACATGCACGCTAGCCTTGTGTGTGTGTGTGTGATACATGCACACCAGCTCGTGTGTGAGAGTGTGTGTGATACCGGCCTCATGTGTGTGTGAGATACACGCAGGCCTCATGTGTGTGTGTGTGTGTGTGAGATACACGCACGCCGGGCTTGTGTGTGTGTGTGTGTGTGAGATACACGCACGCACGCCGGCCTAATGTGTGTGTGTGAGATACATGCATGCCAGCCTTGTGTGTGTGTGTGTGTGTGAGATACGTGCACGCCAGCCTTGTGTGTGTGTGTGAGTGTGTGTGTGTGTGAGAGAGATACATGCACGCCAGCCTTTGTGTGTGTGTGTGTGTGTATGAGATACACGCACGCCAGCCTCGTGTGTGTGAGATACATGCATGCCGGCCTTGTGTGTTTGTGTGTGTGTGTGTGTGTGTGAGAGAGAGATACATGCACGCCGGCCTCGTGTGTGTGTGTGTGCATGAGAGATACATGCACGCTGGCCTCGTGTGTGTGTGTGTGAGATACATGCACGCCGGCCTTTGTGTGTGTGTGAGATACACGCACACCGGCCTCGTCTGTGTGTGTGTGTGAGATACATGCACGCCGGCCTCGTGTGTGTGTGTGTGTGTGAGATACATGCACGCCAGCCTTGTGTGTGTGTGTGTGTGATACATGCATGCCGGCCTCGTGTGTATGTGAGGGTGTGTGATACATGCACGCTGGCCTTGTGTGTGTGTGTGTGTGATACATGCACACCAGCTCGTGTGTGTGTGTGTGTGTGAGAGATACATGCACACTAGCTTGTGTGTGTGTGTGTGTGAGATACATGCACCCAGCCTTGTGTGTGTGTGTGTGTGTGTGAGATACATGCACCCGGCCTTGTGTGTGTGTGTGTGTGTGTGTGTGTGTGAGATACATGCACGCCGGCCTCGTGTGTGTGTGAGGGTGTGTGATACATGCACACCAGCTCGTGTGTGTGTGTGTCTGAGATACATGCACACCAGCTCGTGTGTGTGTGTGTCTGAGATACATGCACACCAGCTCGTGTGTGTGTGTGTCTGAGATACATGCACACCAGCTTGTGTGTGTGTGTGTGTGTGATACATGCACGCCGGCCTTGTGTGTGTGTGTGTGAGATACATGCATGCCCCACGTGTGTGTGTGTATAAGTGCACACCTGCCGTGCATGTGTGTGTGAGTAAATGTGAGAGTGTATAAGACATCAGAACTAGTTGGACGCAGATTTGGCAAAGGCACCTTTCCTGCCTGGATGCAGTTATTTGCCAGTGAGTTCTGCATTAAATGCTGGAGTTGCTGCTGCCATGCTGGGCTGAGTGAACCAGCAAATTTCTTGGTGGCCTGCCCCATGTGCCTGGCACAGGAGGGACTAGAAGTGTGCACAGTTATTTCTTCTATGACAACGTGAGCCCAAGACAGAGAGGCATGGAGGTTGATAAACACTGTTGTTAGTGGGTTTACATTTGGAAAAATCAACTCTGACCAAACCTTACTGCAAAAAAAGTGCCTAGTGAATCAAATGTCTAAATACGAAAAGAAAACACTAAAAAAGTGAGTAGAAAATATAAAACTTATGTGGAGGAATGGTAATTTTCTTAATTTCAAAATTATGAAAACTGCAAAAATGTCAACACTTTTGACTGGAGAAAAACTTAAAAAATGTTCAGTGATGAAAAAAATTCACAACTAAAGCCAAAATGAAAAGATGCTGATAGTAAAAGTCTGGTTATAGGTGCTACAGATGCCAGAGGCAGGGTGTGTGTGCCCATGACATCTGAGCAGAGGGAGAGAAGGGCCCAGCTGCTCCCAGCTACAGAAACACTGCCCGTGAGCAGGAAAGAGCGAGAACAGCGCCGAGTATGCCGCCTACCTTGAGTGACGATAAAAACAGTGTTGACAAAGTTGTGTTGGTAACTTTTCTGGGTATTCAAAAAATAGTTTTAAAATTTAGAGTCAGTAAAATTCAGTCTTTTTGGTGTCCAGTTCCAGGACTTTTGACGAAGGCAGAGTCGTGTGACCACCCCCACAACCAAGATGCAGACCCGCAGCCTCCACTCTGCTCTCCACCTGCGATTTGCCTTTGCCAGGAATTGTTCTGACGCAGCCTTTTGAGACTGGTCCTTTTATGTATGATAGAAAAACATCTGAGGGTCGCCATCCAATGCATGTCCACAGTTTACTTACTGAAGGGAAGGACATTTGGAGTGTTTTCAGGTTTTGGTGATTATGGACATAGCTGTTACAAACATTTGCATCCAAGTTTCTCTGTGAACGTAAGTTTTCACTTCTCTTGAAGCATGGGATTCCTGGGTCATATGGTGTGCTTTTAACTTTCCGAGACACTGCCAAGCTGTTTTCCACAGTGGCTGGTCAAGTTTTTCATTCCCACCTTAATGTATGAGGGTTCCAGTTGTTCTGTGTGCCTGTTACCACTTGATATTGTCAGGTGTTTTTTTTTTTTTTTTCTTTTTTTGCATTGTAATAGATGTGTCATTGTTTTAATTGGCATTTCCCCAAAGGGTAACAATGTTGGACATCTTTTCATGTGTTTATTTGCTGTTTATTTATGTCTTCTTCTGTTAAGTGTCTAAATTTTTTGCCCATTTTCCTTTTGGGTTTGTTTTCTTATTTAGTGTTAAGGGTTCTTTACGCAGTCTTTTGTCAGATGTGTAATATTCAAATGTTTTCTCTCTCTGTTTTCCCTTTTTATTCGCCTTGAGGGTGTCCCTTGTACAACGAAAGTTTTAGATTTTGATAAAGTGAATTTGGATTCATTTTCTTTCCTTCTCTTTCTTTTTCTTTTTTGAGATGGAGTCTCACGCGGTCACACAGGCTGGAGTGCAATGGTTCAATCTCTGCTGACTGCGACCTCTGCCTCCCGGGTTCAAGTGATTCTCTGGGGATTACAGGTGTGTGCCACCACACCCAGCTAATTTTGTATTTTTAGTACAGATGGATTTTTGCCATGTTGGCCAGGCTGGTCCTGAACTCCTGGCTTCAAGTGATCTGCCCGCCCCGGCCTCCCAAAGTGCTGGGATTACAAGTGTGAGCCACTGTGCCTGGCTGATTTTTTTGATTCATTTTCAACTGCTGCACAGCTTTTTATTCTTGAGATAAGTCCCACTTGGTCATAATGTGTCATTTATCTATTTTAATTTATCATAATGTATCATTTATTTATTTATCTGTATCCCAGACATTTTGATATGCTGTATTTTCATTTTTACTTCGTTCAAAAGGTTTTCTGATTTTCCCTGACACTTCACTTTTGACTCATGGATTATTTAGAGGTGAGTGTTTCAAATATTTGGGGGATTCATCAGACATCGTAGATTTATTGCAATATAAATTACATACCACAATTTGTCAGTTTTTTTGCTTATGGATTATGCTTTGGTGTCATACCTAACAAGTGTTTGCCTAATCCACGGTTACAGATATTTCTCTTGTATTTTATCCTAAAATTTCAATCTTTTTTTGTGTTAGCTTTTGTATAAAATGTGAATTATGAATCAAGTTTTATTTATTTGCATACAGACATACAGTTCTAGCACCATTTGTTGAAAAGACTGTCATTTTCCCACTGAACCAACTTTGCACCTTTAAAAAAATCAATATGCTACAGTTATATGGGTCTACTTCTGGACTCAATATGTCTCATTCACTTATGTGTTCATTCATTTACCAATACAGCAGGGCCTCAGTGCTGTAGCTTTATGGTAAATCTTGAAATCAGGCAGTGCAAGCCCTTTAGCTTTGCTGTCTTATTCAAATTTATTAGAATATCCTAGTTCCTTTGCCATTCCATAGAAATTTTAGAACCAGCTCACTGGTATCTATGAAAAACCCTGCTTGAATTTTGGGTGGGATTGTATTACATCTGCAGGTCAGTTTGGGGAGAACAGGCATCTTAACTGTCTGTGTCTTCCATATTGTCCAGTCGATGAAACTGCTGTGTTTATTTGGATATTTTTGATTTATTTTATCAGGGGTTTATAGATTTCCATATTCAGGTCTTGCACATTTGTTGTCAGATTTATCCCTCATAGCTCATTTTTAAGTGCTATTGTAAATGGCACTGGAAGCAATTTCGTTGCTAGGATATAGAAGTAAAATGGCTTCTTGTGTTTTGGTCTTGCATTCTGTGAGCTTGCTAAACTCTGTTATTAATTCCAGGAGTTTTTCTGTAGATTCCTTGAGATTTCCTACTTAATTATTTGGTCTGGGAATAAAATGTTTTATTCCTTACTTTCCAATCTGTAAGTTTTAATTTTTTTCTCCGTGTTTTGTACTGTTTAGGACTTCTGTTAAGACTTTGACAACAAGTGATGAGAGTAGCTGTCCTTGCCTTGTTCCTTATTTTAGGTGGGAGCGTTCCGTCTTCCACCAGCAGGGAGATGTTGGCTGTAGATTTTTGTAGTTGCTCTTTGTCAGACTGAGTTCGTTCCCTTCTCTTATTTATTCAAAAAAGGACTTATTGCAGTATAAGTTACATACCATAAAACTCACCCATTTAAGTGTCCAATTCAATGCTTTTTAAAGTAAATGTATTGAGTTGTGCATCTATTACCTCAATCCAGTTACAGAACATTGCCATCATACCTGTGTTATCTCTTAAGATAATACTGGAGTTGATTTGCTAATATTTTGTCAAAGATTCTTACATCTTTGTTCATCAGGGGTGATATCTTTTTTCCTTGTAATACTTTTGTCTGGTTTTAGTATTAGAGTAAGGATGGCTCATAAAATAGGTAAGAATTATTCTATCTTTTCATATTTTCTGGAAGACATTGTGTGAAATTGGTATTTCTTTCTTAAATATGTGATTAGAATTAACCAGTGAAACAATGTGGGCTGATTTTTGGAAGGTTTTTAGCTAAGCATTCATGTTTGTAATAGATATAGGACTACTCAGGAAATATATTTTTTCTTTAGTGACTTTTGGTAGTTTGTGTCTTTTAAGGAATTGGTGTATTTCTTCTAAGCTGTCAAATTTATGGGCATAGAGTTGTTCCTGGTATTTCCTTATTATTTTTAAGTGTCTGTAGAGTCTGAAGTGATTTCATCTTCTTAATTTCTGATGTTGGTAATTTGTGTCTCCTCCCTTTTTTTTTTCTGTTCAACATTCTGGCTAAAGATATGTCCACTTCACTGATCTTCCTTAAGAACTGTATCAGTTTCATCAATTTTCTCTATTCTCCTGTTTTCAGTTTTACAAATCTCTGCTCGTATGCTTATTATTTACTGTCTTGTACTTGCTCGTTTTTCTAGTTGTTTAAAGGAGGAAGTTATTGATTTGAGAAGTTTCTTCTTCTTGAATATAATTATTTAATGCTATGAATTTTCTACTAATCCTGCTTTATCTGTATCCCAGACATTTTGATATGCTGTATTTTCATTTTTACTTAGTTCAAAAGGTTTTCTGATTTTCCCTGACACTTCACTTTTGACCCATGGATTATTTGGAGGTGAGTGGTTTAATTTTCAAATACTTGGGGGATTCATCAGATATTGTTTTGTTATTGAGTTTAATTGTGATAGGATCAGAGAATACACTTTATACACCTGGCTGTCTGGTGTCACTGCTTTCTGTGGTGGTGGCACAGCTCAAGCCGACGGGCCCAGGTGGAGGGCAGAGACGCAGGGCTTCACCGATGCCGTGCTGTGAGCAGGTCAGACCACCTGCCTGATGGCTGGGTCTAGTCTCATCAGCAGCTATCAGTGTGGGAGGAAACCTACAGCCTCCACCCTCCCCATGTCTGGTGATGCTCAGGCTGAGAGGCAGAGCTGCTGATTCGCTCTGGAAAGACTGACTGTCCCCATTGGCCCAGGAGGTCCTTGGCTGCTCCCACCTCTGTATATGTGACTCTGGGCTGTGACCTCCACCATTGCCCCAGCTAAGCAGCGAGAGCTTGCTGAAGTTCAGAAGGCTGTGGAACCATGAGGGCAGCTCTCTGGATCCTGGGACTTGGGCCCCTTATTCTCAATCTCTGGGCAGTCCCGATTGGTAAGTTTCTCCTTACTTCATCCATGGAACTCTTGGGAGGCAGCGGCTCTGTTGAGGCCCAGGCCCCGGGGCATGAGTGTGTTCTCTACTGGTGAATGTTTTATGACCCGCCGTCTGCCTGGGTCTCACTCAGCCCAGAGTGGGTGGGACATGCTGGGCCAGGAAGGAGGTGGCTCCACATGGCTGGATCCTTGTGAGCTCAGGGCCCCAGCTGCTAGCCCACTGCTCGGAACCCAGGGTGCAGGGCTGGTTCACACCCTGGACAGGCCCAATGTCTGGTCCCAATGACCCTGATCAAGAGTCCTGATGGGTCCTGTGGGGGCTGCTCCATCCATGTCCCCTGCAGCAGGGCTGGGATCCCGGGAAGGATGTGAGAGGGCTGGCTGCATCTGGCAGTGAGGTTGGGCATGGGGTCCCATGGAGATACAGCACCCAGTTGGGGACACTGCGGTCTGGGGCCATGTGGAAGGGCTGCTGGGTCAGGAGCAGGCAGCTGTAGAGACAGGGTCTAGCCAGAAGGAACAGCAGGAGAGGATGGAGGTGAGAGGGAGCCCTGGGGACCTGCACACATGGGCACGGGGCCATGACAGGGTAGGCGTGTGAGTGAAGGGCTGGGTGGGAGGCAGGGGAGGGTGCCCTTGAGGCCCACGAACACTTCACTGGCAGGGTGGGCCCAGGCAGCAGTGTGGTCACAGCTGGGAGCCCTGGGGTTGAAGGGATTTGCTTTTGTGTTAATGATCACAAGCACAAGGGCCAGAATTCTCTATAACAAGAAATAGCTTTAGAAAATATAAAATGAAAAGCTATTCACAGCCAGGCAGGATGGCTCATGCCTGTAATCCCAGCACTTTGGGAGGCCAAGGCGAGTGGATCACATCACCTGAGGTCAGGAGTTCAAGACCAGCCCGGCCAAGATGGTGAAACCCAGTCTCTATTAAAAACACAAAAATTAGCCAGGCATGGTGGTGGGTGCCTATAATCCCAGCTACATGGGAGGCTGAGGCAGGAGAATCACTTTGAACCCTGGAGGTGGAGGTTGCAGTGAGCTGAGATCGTGCCATTGCACTCCAGCCTGGGTGACAGAGTAAGACTCTGTCTTAAAAAAAAAAAAAGATGGCAGACACCAGTACACATCCATGTCCTGAGAAGACACAGGTGGGGAGGGAGGTGAGGAGGATGGGGTGTGCAGGGACAGATGAAGACTGAGGCAGGGGATTTAAGCCTCCCCGGGAGGTGGGAGGGAAAGGTCTTCGTCTTGGACCAGGCGGGGTCCCCTCGCCACCGACTGCCATTTGGGAGGCTCTCTCCTGGGTGTGGAGGGTCCTCCAGGGGCCTGGAGGCTGCTCTGGGGCCAAACAGCCCCACCCCCATGGACTTCCTCCTAGTGGTTGCTTCATTTCCCTCAGGTGAGAGTGACGCAGGAGGGAAGGAAAGGGGCTATGTTGATGTAGGGGTGCAGAGGCCTGGAGAGGGCAGTTAGAGGTATGTCCCTGGAGAGTGGGAGAGACGGTGCTGGGGCAGCTGAGATGCTCTGAGGCCGTGGGGGGTGAGCTCCTGGCTGGAAGCCGGTATGGGTCGGTAGGGGGGCTGGGTTTGGTTGTAGTGGGAGGCAGGCATGGGAGGTTTTCCTGGGTGCTCCGGGTTGCAGAGGACAGGAGGGAGGGGTGAGCAGCCCTGGACAAGGGGTGTGGACAGCCACATGGGTGGGGCAGGGGTGACAGGGGTGGGCTGGGGACCACAGGGCCTCCAGTGGAAGTGGGGGAATGATGCTTGGGAGGCAGAGGGCGGGTGGGAGCTGCGGACCCAGGAGGACAGGGGACTTCCATGCCTGGGGGTGGGGTCCTCCAGGATGTTGGGGCTCCAGAGGGCCGGGGAGGGGAGCAGCCCCAGGGAAGACACGTGGGGTGAGGGTTTCTGTGTGAGCCGCACCCATCGCCTCTCTGGGACTGCTTGGTGGGTGAGAGGAACCCGACTTGCTGCTGAGGCCTTGCAGGCCATTCACTGCTGCCCCCAGGGCTGCTGTGCTGCCACCCTCCTCCTGAGCCCCTGGTTGGTTCTGGCCCCTCTAACTGGACCTGTCTGTCTGAAGGTGGACCAGGTGCTCTCAGGCTGGCGTTCAGACCCAGCACATGCGACGGAGTGGTGCTGGTCCGACACCACGGGACGTGGGGACACGTGTGCAACCAGGATTGGACGCTGGCTGAGGCCTCTGTGGTGTGCAGGCAGCTGGGCTGCGGCCCTGCCGTGGGTGCCCCCAAGTACGTCCCACTGCCTGGAGAGATGGCCTCGCCCTGGCTCCACAACGTGTCCTGCCAGGGCAATGAGCCCTCTCTCTGGGAGTGCAGCCTTGGCGCGTGGAGCCAGAGCCCGTGCCCCCACGCATGGGTGGCGGTTGCTCTGTGCTCCAGTAAGTAGGGTGGAATGAAGTGGTGGGGCTGGGGGAGGAGGAGGAGGAGGACAGGGAGGGTCTTGGAGGGAGGTGGGGGCGGGGGGTCTGGAGCTCTCTCTGGCAGGGACTCCTTGCTGGGCACTGGAACCATCCTGACAGTAAAATTCAGCTCTGGAAGAACCACTGCCAGGGAGATTCAGAGAGTAAGGAAGCAGAGGGCAGCCTGGGCTTGGAGAGGTAGTGGCCGAGGTGAGGGCGGTGTCTACGGATGCCCGAGGCCCACACAGGCAGCTGGTAGTGATTTCTTACACAGTGACAGAAAGGTACACACTTTCCCGTCCAGGTCTGGCTAGAGGGTCCTCAGCTGTCCCTGGGCACTTTATGTGGCTATGAGAACCCCCTCATAGCGTCCTGTCTCTGAAGCTGAGCCACCTGGCCAGGACCTCCTACTATTTTGGGGCCTAGTATGAAGGGACCCTGCAGGGACCCTAGTTTCAGGAGACCCACAGCAGAGCATGAAGCTGGGCACAGGGGCCTCTCTGAGCTCGCGCCCTGTGTGACGGCCTGGTCACCTGCCCCTGAAGCCGGCCCTGACTCAGCCCAGCACCGTCCTCCCTGAAAAAGGAGCTGCCTGGTCTCAGGCCTGGGGTGGACTGCCATGGCCAAATGGAAATGTCTGGAGTCACTCAGGCAGGCCCCAGGCTCCAAGCGAGCACGTGGCCAGCTGGGTCCACACCTGACAGCAGGCGGCCTGTGCTCCGCAGACGGCACTTTTCGGGAGCTTCGGCTGGTGCAGGGCCAGAGTCCCTGTGCAGGACTCCCTGAGATCAGAAACGTGAATGGGGTGGACCGCCTCTGTGGCCTGCATGTGGAGGAGGCCATGGTGTTCTGCCGGGAGCTGGGGTGTGGCCCTGTGCTCCAGGCCCCCCGCCGGGATGTGGGCGTGGTCAGAAAGTACCTGGCCTGCAAGGGTACCGAGCCCACCATCCGCAGCTGCAGACTGGACAACAATCTCCGCGGCGGCTGTGACCCGCAGCTGGACGCACAGGTGATCTGCTCAGGTGAGGCCGCCGCCCGACACTTCCAGCGACCCCTGGGTGATGCTGGGCCTGGACGGGCTGGGGCTGGACTTGGAGAGAGCAGGGGGAGGTGGGGTGGGTGTTCCCACAGATGGGCCCCCGTTCTGCCTGAGACATTGGGTGTTGACGGGGTGCATCTGCACGCTGGAGGGAAAGGGCCTCAGCTCTCGTGGCGGGTTCTCAGGAGAGCGGAGCTGAGTTTCTGGTGGCCCCACAGAGGAGTCCTGGCTCAGAACCCGCAGGCCTTCTGGGGGTCCTGGCTGCTGGGGCAAGTGTGAGCTGTTTCAGCTGTGATCACTGCATGTCTAACATGGATCTGGGGTGGGTAGAAGTCACTTCCTCCCAGCCCTGCCTCCGGTGTGTGTAAGCCTCCCTGGCCTCACAGCTCCTGGCCTTGTGAGTATGAGGGGCAGCTGAAATGAGGTGGACAGTCACCTGCTGCAGTGCCCCAGAGAGGGTGGTGCTCAGTGAACCAAGGGGTGCCTTGACCTGGCCTCTGGGATTGCAGAAGGTATGGATGTCATGGCCAGGACACAGAGGCTGTGAAACACGTGGGCATCTGCAGAAGGTGACCCTGACCCTGACCTTGGTGATGCGGCTGAGGGTGCCTCTCTGCTCTGGGTGCAGGATGGAAGGGCCTCTGGCTACAAGTTCCTCCCTGTGCTAGGCAGACCCTCTGCCTAGATGCAGACGGTTGTTCCTGGTGGAACCCTTCCACAGACTGAGGCTGGGGGCCAAGCTGTCACCCGAGGACACGTGTCTTCTGCCTGAGAGAATGTCTGCCCCCAGGACACACCGAAGCCCGGCTGGTGGGCGGCGAGCACCCCTGCGCTGGGCGCCTGGAGGTGCGGCGGGGCCTGACCTGGGGCACCGTCTGCGACGTGGACCTGGACCTGGCCATGGCCCATGTGGTGTGCCGAGAGCTGCAGTGTGGGATGGCCGTGTCCACACCTGGGGGCGCCTGCTTCGGCCGAGGATCCGAGCTGGTGTGGACAGAGGCCTTCCGCTGTGCAGGCAATGAATCGCTGCTGTTCCACTGCGCACGGGGGAACGGGAGTCAGTGTGGGCCTGGCCACGAAGCGGGGCTCAGGTGCTCAGGTGAGGTCCTGTGTGGGCTCTGAGGGCTCAGCCCTGCCTTATTCTCTGCCAGATCCCTTTCTGCCCTAAAGGTGCCTCTGGCCAGTAGGTGTGGGTGCTTTTGATGTTTGCTTCTGTTGGTTGAAAGCAACAGAGGGAAGAGGCTGGTGTAGGGCGAAGTGCCCAGGCAGCAGCTCAGATCAGATTCTTCTGCAGAGCTGTGTAGGCTGCATGCTGACGCAGAGGAGGGCGGGGCAGCTGGTGAGAGCGAGGCTGGGCTCTGTGCCCATCCCACTGGGTGTGAAGGAAGGAAATGACCACAGACAGCCATGTGCCGGGTCTGTGTCCCCAGCCACGCTGACCCCTCCTCTCCCCCAGAGTTCAGGCTGGTCAACGGCACCAGCAGCTGTGAGGGCCGCGTGGAGCTCCAGGTGCAGGGGTCCTGGGCGCCCCTCTGTGCCACCCACTGGGACATAGCAGACGCCACCGTCCTCTGCCACCAGCTCAACTGTGGCAACGCGGTGGCCGCACCTCGAGGAGGCCATTTTGGGGGCGGGGACGCAGCCATCTGGCCTGACGCGTTTCACTGTGAGGGGACAGAGCCCTACTTGTGGAATTGCCCAGTAAGCACCCTGGGGGCCCCGGCCTGTGCCCCGGGAAACTCGGCCTCCGCAGTGTGCTCAGGTGGGTGCAGCCAGGATGATGGAGGAGGAGGAGGGTGAGTGAGAGCCATGGACAGAGGGTGCAAGGAAGGACAGAGGGGCTGAGAGGGACCTGCCTGCCTGGGGGGGTGGTCCTGGGTCCCTCCCCCCTGACACCCTGGGGCCCCGTGCGTCCCCATCCCCAGGTTTCCCCCATGCGCTGCGGCTGCGGGAAGGACAGAGCCGCTGTGACGGCCGCGTGGAGGTCTCCCTGGACGGCGTGTGGGGCCGCGTCCTGGACGACGCCTGGGACCTGCGCGGCGCGGGCGTGGTGTGCCGGCAGCTGGGGTGCGGAGGGGCCCAGCGAGCCTACGACGCGCCCGCCCCCAGCCGCGGGTCCATCCAGGTGGCGCTGAGCCGCGCGCGCTGTCTGGGCACCGAGACCCGCCTGACCCGGTGCAACGTGTCCGCGACGCTGCGGGAGCCCGCGGGGACCTCGAGGGACGCCGGCGTGGTGTGCTCGGGTGAGGGCGGAACCGCGTCCCGCGTGGGCAGTGGCCACGCAGCGCGGGGCGCCCTGACTCTCTGTCTCTCCGCAGGGAGCCTCGGGGTGCGGCTGGCCGCGGGGCCGGGGCGCTGTGCGGGGCGCGTGGAGGTGCTGCGCGGGGGCGCGTGGGGCACCGTGTGTGACGACGCCTGGGACCTGTGGGACGCGCACGTGGTCTGCAGGCAGCTGGGCTGCGGCCGCGCCCTGAGCGCCCCGGGGGCTGCGCACTTCGGAGCCGGGGCCGGGCGCATCTGGCTGGACGAGCTGCGCTGCCAGGGCCACGAGTCTGCGCTGTGGCAGTGCCCGTCGGCGGGCTGGGGCCGGCACGACTGCAGGCACAAGGAGGACGCCGGCGTCTTCTGCTCAGGTGCGCTGCCGGGCGTCAGATCGTGCTGCTTTATCCACGTGCACTTGCGCTCCGGAATTCCGTTAAAATACCAGGAGCTGTTCTCTTCCTTGAATGTATTGGGCGGGGTTCCTCTTGCTGGCAAAGGACAGGACAGCGCTTTGGGTCCTGTGCCTGCGGGCTGCTCAGCGCCCTGCTGCAGGTTGGCCCTGGAAGAGCCCCAGCTGGGCTCATTTTCTGCTGTTGCCAGCGCAAGTGTGCTTGGTCTCTATCCGGAGTTCATGTGTATATATTTGTTTTGAGACGGTCTCACTGTTTCCCAGGCTGGGGTGCAGTGGCACCACCACAGTTCACTGCAGCCTTGACCTACTGTACTCCAGGGATCCTTCAGCCTCAGCCTCCCCAGCAGCTGCGACCACAGGAAGGAGGCACTGCCACTGGCTTCAGATTCTTTTTTTTTTTTTTTTTCTTTGAGACGGAGTTTCACTCTTGTTACCCAGGCTGGAGTGCAATGGCGCGATCTCGGCTCACCGCAACCTCCGCCTCCTGGGTTCCAGCAATTCTCCTGCCTCAGCCTCCTGAGTAGCTGGGATTACAGGCACGCGCCACCATGCCCAGCTGAATTTTTGTATTTTTAGTAGAGACGGGGTTTCACCATGTTGACCAGGATGGTCTCGATCTCTTGACCTCGTGATCCACCCGCCTCAGCCTCCCAAAGTGCTGGGATTACAGGCTTGAGCCACCGCGCCCGGCTTGGCTTCAGATTCTTAATTTTGATCCGTACTTGGTGATATTTGGCGTACTGGAGACCTTTTTGCAGACTGAGCAAGGGTGTGTTCTCTGGAGAAGCCTGTGAGTGGGTGAGGGGCTCCCCACCCGATCTGCAGTCTCTCCACAGCGTTTCCAGGTGACGCCAGGGAGAGGCTGGATGCCTGCTGAGGCTCTGGCAGCTCATCCAAATGTGGGCTCTTCTCATTGGGTTTGGTTTATATTTTTCCTTAGGAACATTTTCTTCAGCGATTTCTTGGATTATGACGTTTATTTCCATTACCGTGTTCTTTGTATGCAATGCTTGAGTCTTGTGAGGCTGAGTCTTCCCTATGCTTCTAAAATTAATTTTTGGCATGACTCTTTGCCCACCCATTCTTGGGGCGTTTCTGCAGGTGGCACCCACGTCACGGTCTGGTTTCTGTCGGTTCTGCTCTCCAGTCTTCTGTGTGTTTCGCCTCGTCCGTAGGTCAGAGGAGCCTCCTCGCCTCCTCCGTCGCCCATTTGCCTCATCTTAGTGTCTTTTTTCACAGAAGCTTGTTTTCTTCTAATGACGCCCCACTCTGCTCTCATAAAAGGCCCGTCTTTGGCATCTCAGTGAGAATGACAGGTCCTTTTCTAGAACATTCTGCTAGTTCCTGTGGAAAGTGGCTGTTTTAGCCTTTCCTCTGTGTCTCCCAGGTGGCGCTTGCTGTCTAGGTTGCAGCATTTTCCTCTGGTGGCTGCTTTATCTGTTTATCTGTCTGTGAACCTTCGCCCTGGGGACCCCACCTGAGACAGCGTCTGCAGGCATCTGCCGTCAGACCGTCTGCTGGAGCCGGCGTGTTGGGCACGGCCAGTTCAATTCCTGGGGCTGCCTCTTTTTCACCTCAGCTATGCCTTGGTCACTTCTGGCCCCTCCAGGCTCCTCAGGTCCCTGCCTGACAGGGCTGCATCCCCGGGGAGGGGCAGGGCGCTGGTGGCTCCTGCTCTCCTCTTCGTAGGCACATGGACAGGCAGGCAGTGGAGGCCTGCTCAGCTCTGGGCCTCACACATGGCCTGCGTTTTGTGCCTGTGCTGATGCTTTGCCCAAGGTCCCATCCATATGTCCAGGGTGCAAACTTGCATTGTTTTGGGAAAGCAGATAAGACTGTATCTGGGGGCGGGAGCCATTTTATTTTATTTTATTTTATTTTATTTTATTATTTTTCTAGTCTCAGATGAGATACAGAGCCATTTTAAAGAAGAATTAGAACAGTAACTTCTAGATGTAGGTAGAGGAGTTCTCTTGATAGACTTTACAAAAATACTATGTTGATAATATCTTCGAAAGAGTGAGATATAAAGTATGTTACATGGCATTAAAATGTGAGTCCAAAAAATTTGAACAACAAAAAAAATCTAATCCCAACATCCAGACAGTGTCTAATGTATGTGATCTGCTGTAGAAATTAATGCTGAGTAACCAGCCCCACCACAGACAGCATGATGTGTATGGCTCCAATTTCTGTGGTCACTGCCTTTGGCTGTGCTCAGCCTGGTGGTTCTCTGTCCCAGCTGGGCTTCCTCAGAGCCTTTGGGCAGTCACTTGATGGTTAGATGGAGCCCTGCTTCTGGGCCCTGGCTGTAGGCAGGAGTGGTGAAGGCTCTGTTTCTGTCATGATCCAGCCTTGGTTCCAAAAGTGACAGCAGAGTCAGCCTAGGAGCAGGCACAGAGTCTCAGAGCCTGTTCTGCTGGCCCAAGTCCCAAGCCAGCTGGGATTCAAGGGCTGGGGCACAGACTCAGTGAGAGGGTGTGGGAGCAGGCAGGGGATACTTTCAGACACTTTTTATTCTATTACGACGTGTTTCTTTCCGGTACTTTTTCTAAGCTTATGAGGGTGTGGGAGCAGGCAGGGGATGCTCGTGGACACTTTTTATTCAATTACGATGTGTTTCTTTCCGGTACTTGTTCTAAGCTTATTTAATTAGATATGATCCTTTCAGTTGCAATTTATACCTAATGTTCTCCAATTACCCTGGACAGGTGTTTAAAATGTTATCACAGTGCTTCACGGCACAGCTTTAAAGGATCATTGAACCTGCCGTCAGGCCACCGTATCAGTCTGTTGGACTTTACATTGCTCCAAGGGTAACACTGAACATATTTGGGCACTGGTCAGGCAGGACCAATGCTATCTCTGAACACGGGGCTGAGGCACACACATACAGTTGAATAATTACTACGGTCAAGCCAGTGAACATCCCACCATCTCACATAGTTACATTTGGCTTTGTAGTAAGATCACCTAAAGTCTACTTTCCTAGCAAATTTCCAGTGTACAGTGCAATACTAGCTGCATTCCTCCTGCTGCATTTGGGGTTCCAGATTTCTTCATCCTGCGTAACTGTGGACCCTTTGGCCTACCTCCCCCCATCACCCCCCACCTGCCACTGATAACCACATTCTATTGTTTTGATGCATTTGACCTCTTTTCTGCTCTCATCTGTAAGTGGGATTATGCAGAATTTGTCTTTTCATTCCTGGTTTATTTCACTTCACATAATGTCCTCCAGGTTCACCCATGCTGTCACGAATCACAGAATCCCCTTGTTGTTGAGACTGAACAGCATTCCATAGCATAGATGTACCATATTTCTCTTTTATTTTTTAAATTGACAATCTTTGTATGTCTGTACGGGATCCATAGTGGTGTTTCAATCCATATAATGTGTATGGTCAGGTTCGGGTAATTAGTAAAGCCATCATCTCAGACATGGGTCACTTCGTGGTGTTGAGAACATTCCACGTTCTTCCTCCAGAGATCTGAAACCTTATAATGTACTGTTAGTGACAGTCATCCTGCAGTGCTATAGAATGCTAGAATTTATTCTTCTTATCCAGCTGTAATTTTGTGTCTTTACAAATCTCCTCTTATTCCTCCCTCCCCCAGCCCTTCCCAACCTCCAGTACCCTCTGTTCTGCTTTTTATTTCTAGGAGATCAACCTCTTTTAAGCTTCCACTAATGAATGAGAACATGTGGCATTTAACTTGCTGTTCCCAGCTTATTTTCCTTAACACAGTGTCCTCCAGTTCCATCCATATTGCTGCAAATGACAGGATTTTATCGCTTTTTAAGGCTGAGTAGCTCCAGTGTGTATACGCCATGTTTTCACTATCCATGTATCTGTTGTTGGACATCTACGCTGATTCCACATCTTGGTGTTGTCAGTTGTGCTGCAGTGAACCTGGGCATGCAGACGTCTCTGCTCTGCTGATTTCATTTCCTCTGGGTCTCTACCCAGCAGTGAGATTGCTGGATTGTGCAGTAGCTCTAGTTGAAATTTTCTCAAGAGGCTCCATACTGTTTCCATAACTGATCTCAGCGCTGGGACCCCCTGAGTTTAGCACCCTCCTTCTGAGGCTGCCCACAGTGCCAGGCAGGGCACTCCCTGGCCTGACTGTGCTTGCTTTGCAGAATCAGTGGCTCTGAGGCTTCGAGGTGGGACCTGCTGCTGTGCTGGGTGGCTGGACGTACTCTACAATGGGACCTGGGGTGCCGTGTGCAGCAACGCGCTGAAGGACCTCTCCTTGTCCATCATCTGCAAGCAGCTGGGGTGTGGGGAGTGGGGCTGGCTGGAGAATAAGCCCTTCCCCTCCGCTGGTGCCAGCATGGGCACTGCCTGGGTGGACAATATCGAGTGCCGCAGGCTACCCAACTCCACTCTGTGGCACTGCCCTTCCCGCCCGTGGCACCCACGTTCCTGTGACCTTCGAGAGCAGGCCTGGATTACCTGTGCAGGTGGGCATTAAAGGCCTCTGGGGGGGTGCCTTTAAGAGGTTTATCTTTCTGACAAGTCACTGGCAGGGGATGCCATTGAATCAGAACTTGGGCCTGGGGTGGGGGCGGGTCACAGAATGAAGGATCCACAGCCTTTGTTCTGAAGCTTCTCCGGGCGCTGATGCTCTCAGAGCTGCTGTTTAACCTGCAGGGTTGTCAGAGGATGGGCCACAGGCTGCTGGGGAGGCCCTCAGCTGCTCCTCCTCGCTCAGCTGCCCAGGTACCCGTCTGTCCTTGTCCCTGTCCTCCTTCCCACCCCGTCCAGCCCCCTGAGTGACGGCAGCCCCTTTTCCAGAGGAGGGCTCAGTGCGTTTGCGCGGGGGCCAGGCCCGCTGCTCCGGGCGCGTGGAGCTCTGGCACGCGGGCTCCTGGGGCACCGTGTGCGACGACGCCTGGGACCTGGCGGACGCGGAGGTGGTGTGCCGCCAGCTGGGCTGTGGTCCCGCCGTCGCCGCCCTGGCGGCCGCCGCCTTTGGCCCTGGCTCCGGGCCGGTGTGGCTGGACGAGGTGGGGTGCCGGGGCAGCGAGGGGTCCCTGCGGGGCTGCTCTGCGGAGCGGTGGGGACGCGGAGACTGCGCGCACAAGGAGGATGCGGGCGTGCGCTGCTTGGGTGAGCGGGGGTGGGGACCGCTGGGCAGAGGGCGCTGGGCAGTCCTGTGGTGGTCTGTCCCCTTTCCCCTCAAGCGGATCCCCAGCACCCAGCCCTGAGGCTGCCCCAGGCATGGTCCCTCACGGCTGCTCCTGGCTAGGCTGCTTGGGACCAGACCTGTCAGCTCAGGCTGAGTGGGCTGGGGGGTCTGCGGGGGTCTGCGCAGCTCAGGGCTGTAGCTGCCTCCCCATCCGGGCCCTCACGTGCCACCGTTTACTGCAGGTGACTCGGGGACCACAGTGCCGCCGTCACACCTGGGTAGGTGGTTTTCTCAAGCTCAAGTCCTGCTGTGTGTCTGAGCCCCGCTGGGGACTGCCCTGGGGCTCAGGGCTGACCATGCTGACAGGGCACCCATGATGGAAAGTTCTCTCCTTCCCTGTGCCCACCTGAGTGAATATATGGGGACCTGGGGGTGTTGGGGACAGAGGCCCCAGGCCCCTCACAGCCACTTCTCTGGGGTCTTTGCCTTGGCAGCTAGGGGGCTTGGCCCTGGAAAGCTATGGCCCCTTGGACATTAGGTCTGCATCCAAGGCAGAGTTGAGGGCAGTGGGCAGTCAGGACAATAAGCACATTCCACAGGCCTAACCCCTCCCCGGATCATCACTCTGCTGCTCCTATCTGGGCCCACATACCTGGATTCTCCCACCTGCATTTTCCCGCCTGAGCCCTACACCTGTGCCTTCCACCTCCGCCTCACCACCTGTGCCCTCCCAGCTGTACCCACGGTCTGGGCCTACACAGCTGCATTTGTCCCCCTGTGTTCTCTCACCTGGGCCTTCCTTGCTTGCACCCAGTCTGAGCCTGTCAGCCTGGGTTCTTCCACCTGCACCCACGACCAGGGCCCACACACCTGGATTCTCCCGCCTGGGCCTCTCGTGCCATGACCTCAACCTGCCTCTCCAAGGAAGGAGCACCTGTTCAGGCAGCACAGAGGCCCACCTCTCTTGGGGTGCCGCCATCCCTGTGAGGCTAAGGTCCTCCCAGGCCAGGGTCACAATGGCCCAGGCAGCCCAGGTGCGCAGCAGGCCCCGCCTCTCACTGTGCCCCACAGCCCCTTCCTTGGTCCCTCCACCTGCCCACATGGCCTGGGCCCTGCCTGAGTTCACCTGTCTGGTACTTGGCTCCCTCCTGGGCATCATCTCTCTGTTCCTGGGGATGAAGTGGTGCCACCGCAGAGCAGCCTGCAGGGGTAGGTGGGCATGCCCAGGCATGGCGAGCAGGGCCCTGAGGTGGGGAGGCTGGGGGGCATGCTCTGTGGGACCCGGTCACTGCAGGTCACTGCCCTGCATGCTGAGTGGCCTTCCCCATGGTGACTGCTCAGTGACTCTCTGTGGACCCATGAGGTGTTGGGGGCTCAGGGACCCTATGTCTGAGTCTTGCTTTGCCCCCAAGATGTGCTGGATCAAGAAAATCCACACTCCCAGGACTGCCTGGAGTGAGAACGGGCTCCAGGGTTCTGCTGACCCTCTGTGACTTGTGCGCAATGGAGGTCCTTCCTGGGTGTGTTCAGAGGCTGAGACCACTGGCCCCACCCTAGGACACAAGCCCTGGGTGCCCAGAGTAGCAAGTGGCCCCTGTGGGGGTCTTTGCTCTCTGTGGGGGCTGCTGACAGAGGTGCCGGGGTGCTGGCATGCATGGAAGACCACAGGGGCCAGGCATGCTGGACTTAGACTGCAGGAGTATTTCTTCTAAAACATTCTGCTGTGGCCTTTGCAGGTTGTGGCATGTCAGGGCACCTGTCCTCAGAGGGTATCTATGAGGACATCGGAGCCTTCCCCATGGGGCAGAAAGACGAGGAACCTGCAGCGTCTGGGGACCTGGGCCTGGAGGAGAACTATGACGATGCCGGAGAGCCTGAGGATGGCGCTGAGGAGGAGACAGAGGAGGCCGGGGTGCTGCTGAGCCCTGCAGGTGTGCACCTCTGCGCCCTGGCGTCCATGGTGGTCTGCCTCCTGTACTGCTCCTATGCAGAGGGCTCTGCTCTGGCCAGCGCCTACATTTAAAGAAACTGAGCTGCTTCTCGTGAGTCCGTGACCCTCTCTTCTGTCTCAGGCTGGGGCATTAGGACTTCTGGCTGTCATCTGCGTGTTAGGCTGCATCTCCCAGTGGGTAGATGTGGACTTAGGGAGGTCATAGGTCTATATTTGGGTTACTTTTGCAGCTGTGCAGTATCTTTCCGGCATCTTGTCCCAGTTGGCTACAGGAGGGACCCTGGGCAGCCTGGGTCGCTGTGAGAAGCCATACCGCTCTCTCCCGACCCACCACACCCCATCCTTGTCCCTTGGTGACTTTGCTTCCCAGCAGCAGATGAGAACTCCTGAGCCTGTGAGAAATCGCTCAGAACCCCAGTGAGCCCTGTGTCTGTCTCCTTAAACACAGGTGGGGCTCCTTTCAGCCTGGGTCCCAAAGCTGAGGCTGGGATGGAAGACGGTGGTGGCCTCTGCCCCAGGACATGACCTGAAGCTGATGGTGGGGATGTCAGAGTGTTGAGTGACTGGATAAACCGGGGGAGCTGGGGTCTTCACTGCCCTCACTCTCAACAGATGTTATTAAACTCCCTTTGAGCTCACTTGTCCATCGTTAATTCAGTTCAGAAACGTTGAACAGACACCGCCATGGCCCAGGCTCTGTTGGTCCTTTGTCTTCTCATCTGAGGGCGATTTTGTGTGTTTTCAATCCAACATTGTTTTCACTGCTTTACTGAGCTGGGGTGTGGGCTGCTCCTCCTGGAACTCAGGCAGGAGGGTCAGGGGTCTCCCAGTCAGGCAGCCTCTTGGACCATTTCTTTCTTCTGCTCCCATCTCACCTCCAGGGTTGGGGGCCTAAGCTTCAGGGTGGTTCCCTGATGACCCGCCCCTGGGAGCCCCGCCTTTCATCTACACACACAGTGCTGCAAGGGATGGTGAGCGCTCAGCTGGGGGCTTGGAGCCAGAATCTCCATTTCTTACAGCTGCATTGCTCTGATAGGCCCCCAAGCTCTCCCTGACCATCCCCACTGCTGACCACACACTCCCAGGACCTGACCTGCCAAAGATCCCACCCACCCAGGACCCCACCACCGAGGACCCCCCCCACCCAGGAACCCCCACCCTGGACCCCCTCACTCAACACACCCCACCCAGGAACCCCCACTCAGGACCTCCCCATGCAGGATCCCCCCACTCAGGAACCCCCCACCCAGGAA
>NW_016108095.1:231722-232731 GCF_001604975.1 Cebus imitator | reverse complement strand
ACTCCCACTCAGGAACCCACCACCCAGGACCCCTCCACTCAGGACCCCCCACCCAGGACCCCACCAGGTATGTCTGCATCTTTTCTGACTTCTTCATCTCAGTGTTCGGCACCCTGGTAAAACCCAGTGAGTCTGTCTGTAGGGTCTTTGGGCCGTGTGGGCCTGTCCGGCCTCTGTGTTTGCTTTGGCCTGTGGGCGGTGTGCTGTGGCCTTCACTGATAATGGCTCCATGAGCAATGAGGACCTCAACTGTGCCCCTGGGGTCTCTCTGCACACTGCCTCCCCTCCCCTAAAGCTCCTTCTCTGTCCCAACTTCCTGGGATGAGAGGGGGACCCTGTTTGGGTCCAAGGACCCCTTTGGGTGGAGAAGATAAACCAGAAGCCCCCTTCCTCAGACAGGAAGCCCAGTGAGGGAGCCAAGGCGAAGTCCAGAGCACGTGGACAGGGCGTCCGGACAGAAATGTGGTGCTGAGGGTGTGTGACCAGCCTCTTGGGGTGCAGCTGGAGAAGCTCCTGACAGAGCTGGGGGCGGAGGGCCAACCTAACGTCTCAGCTGGCAGGGCCTCCTCTCAGGGAACCTCTGATCAAGGGTTGCCAACCTGGCTTGACTCTATGCGAGGCGTGTGCTTGGAGCCAAGGTCAGGGGTAGGGGATGTGGATCATCCCTGGGGTGGGAGGGGAGGCATGAGAAGGTGTGTGGAGGGGGCCGTGGGGCGAGAGAAGCACCGTGGCAGGAAACGGGGTGAGGTCTGAGCATGAGACACAGACCCCGAGGACACTTATGGAGCAGAGTGAGGCCATCAGTGCCACCAGGAGTGAAGAGGGAGACCCAGGCATCTCAGATCAACTTCCCCTTTTCATTCCTGACTGTAAACTGAAACCCTTTTCAGATGTAATTCCTAAGACTGTAAACAGAGGGCCGGGCGCGGTGGCTCACGCCTGTAATCCCAGCACTTTGGGAGGCCGAGGCGGGTGGATCACAAGGTCAAGAGATCGAGACCATCCTGGT
>NW_016108095.1:213211-229641 GCF_001604975.1 Cebus imitator | reverse complement strand
AGCTGCAGGGCCCGGGCGCTGGGCTCTGGCACAGACAGCCTGGCGTAGAGGTCTGTGATCTTCTCTGGAAATCTGCTGCCCTCCTAGGCTCCTGGCCTCCTACAGAGAGGTCTAAAAACCCGAGTCACTCTCTCCTGAACTGGCTCTCTGGCAGATCTATGGGAAATTAACCTTTATTAATTTTATGCTGCTTACAAAATAATACATCCTTACTTATTATAAATTGTAAAACAGGCCAGATGCAGTGGCTGACTCCTGTAATCCCAGCACTTTGGGAGGCCAAGGCAGCCGGATCACTTGAATCCAAAAGTTTCAGACCAGCCTGGGCAGCATGGAAAAACCCCATCTCTAAAAACATGTAGCTGGCATATTGACTTGCTCAAATGCAAATGTTTATCCAACCGTGTTTAAGTGCGGCCTTTCCGGCCTTGTCACGGGTGCTGCGTCTTTGATTTAATCCTTTGCTGCATCTGGTGGCTTCCCACAATCACAGCCTCACAGGGAGGCCACATCTCTTACAAATTCGGGTCGCAGGGCACATACGTTTTTCAGGATTTGCTCCCGTTGCTAGGTCTGTGTGTTCACAGCACATGAGCTTGGCTCGACCCTAGGTCTTCAGCCACACCCTTTGTGTGAGGCAGAGAAGCTCCCTCCCTCCTGTCAGGCGCTGGTCTCAGGACCTGTGGCCTCCAGGGCCTTGCTGAGAACCGGCCCTAGCTGGGGCATATCACACCTGGGGCTGCATCAGGCACCAGCTGCAGGAAGCCCAGCCTGGCCTCACCACATGCTGCTGGCACCGTCCGGGCTGAGGCACAGGTGACAGACGACAGCTCTCATAGGGGGCAGGAGGCAAGGGTGTGCACCGGCTTCCTTCTCAGAAAGGCTTCACACTGAGTCGGCGTCAAAGCACACGTCCCTGCTGTGAGAGCATCAGCCTGTGGCTCAGCAGCAGACTGGCCAGGCATGGCCTTGTCCGCTCTGGGGCTGTGGCCGCTGCTCCTGGGCCTGCTGGACCCTCTCTCCCGGTGAGTGTGTGCTGCTGTCTGCAGGGCGCTGGGGGTCGGAGCATGGGGGAGGGGCCACGACACAACGGTGGTCCCATCAGCTCCTTGGTATGAATCCTGTGCGCCTCAGCTGGGGACCCAGAGGGCTGGGGTGCCGCCTGCAGGGTGCGTGAGCGGCAGAGTGACCAGAAGCTTGTTTTCTGTGTGCCCTCCACATGCATGTGAAAGGCTGGGACCTTAACCTTGTTGAACTTCCTCAGAAAATGGTCCTCAGGACATTTTTGTTAACATTTTGTTCATTTTTGTTGGCATTTAAGTTCGTTAATGTCATTGGTGACATCCTAATAAAGTGTGAGAAAACGGGAGTCAAGAGGAAGGGGGCAAACCGGAATGCAAGGTGAAAGTTAGATTTCTAATGTTGAAACTTCTGGACGTAAAGTACTCAGGGCCCTTTGCCGTTCCCATGTTCTTTTCCCCGAAGCTCCTGCTGCAGAGTCTCTGGCCCTGGTGAGGGGCGGAAACCGCTGCGAGGGTCTCCTGCAGGTGCAGTCCGGGGGGCAGCAGGGCCTGGTGTGCGGGGACCACTGGGCCTGCGGGAGGCATCTGTGATTTGCAGGCAGCTGGGCTGCGGTCACGCCCTCTATGTCCCCACGTATGTGGTGTGGCCCCCGGAGGCCCAGAATTCCCTGCTGCGGGGCGTGCAGTGCCGGGTTGTGGAGGCCTCGCTCTGGGAGTGCTCCTGGGGGGAGTGGGGTCGCTGCACAGCTGCGAGTGTGAATGCATCGGCGCAGTCCACTGCTCAGGTAGGGTGCGTGCCCCGGGAGTCGCTTCTGCCAGTCTTTGGCCTTGTCCCCACCCACGACCTTCACTTTTGGGAGGAGCGGTGCTGCCTGAGTTCCCCAGGGTGGAAGACAAGACCCTTCTTCCTGGGGTACCCGTAACTCCAGTGCTGTGACCCTCAGACCCTCATGGTACTGTAGGATCCCACATGTCCCCTCCAGAGGCCCAGACAGCGCAGCACAATTGAGGAACACATTACACACCAGGCCAGCCCTGGCAGGGACCCCAGCCTGAGTTCAGTCCTTTTGTCGACCATCAAGCAAGGGGCCAGTGGTGGCCACAGGACCTTCTGGAGTGAAGGGTCCCTCTCTTCCTCCCGAGTGGCTGCTGTGAGTGGAGGCAGCAGCCTGGGGCCTCGGGCAGGCGTGGAGTGAAGGGCTTTCTCCTGGCCCCCGTCTTGGCTTTCTGCCCCTGCGCTGTCCCTTGCCAGGGCTCACTCAGGGCTCTGAGCTCCTGGATCTGCCCCGCAATTCAGCACCGCCGTCCCATTCAGGCTCTGGCTGGGACCCTGCCCTTTCCCCTCTGCTGGATTGTTGGTGAGAAGCAGAGGCTCAAAGTGGCATATTTGAGGAGAAAGATGAGGGGTGTTGACAGGTGAGGAGGGGCCACTGGCACCAGAGGGCCCTGACCTGCAAAATCCAAGGCATGAGCTCCAGCACCAGAGACAGCTGGCCCTGTGCAGAGACTCCCGAGGGGTGTGACCAGGGGCCTGGGATACTGGCCTGCAGGGCCCCTCAGAGGAGCAGACGGGCCGATCTCCCATCTTCTGTCCTCTCCACCAGAGGGGCCCTCCCTGTGGGCAAGGCCCCAGATGCCAGAGGGCATGAAGCTTGTCCTGCCATCTATGCAGGTGGCCTCAGGCCCAGTGTGGTGGGGAGAGGGGACCTAAAGTGGGCAGGTACAGCCTCTGGCTGCCTCCTCTGGGGTCCTGAGCCCGAAAGAAAGGCCTCTGCTGCAGGCTGGCACACACCTCATCCTTCCACCAAGCCCACTGCCTCAGTCCTCTGGAGTCCACGTGTTAGGGGTGGGAGGCCGTGCCCAGCAGAACTGGAGTGGAACCAGAGTGGGCACCTGTGTGTACAGGAGGAAAGCTGGTGTCCTTGGGGCTGAGTGGTGGAGGCAACCCCTGTGCGGGGACCCCGGAGATCTGGTTACCTGAAGGCCCTGTGGTAAGGTGCGGCTTGCACCAGAAGGAGGCCAGTGTCTTCTGCAGGAGGCTGGGATGCGGCCTGGCACTCCAGGCATCCAGGCCCTACCTCTCAGGGCACCCAGGCTGGCCAGGTTCGAAAATCATTTCCTGCCAGGGAACAGAGGTCAGCATCTCCAACTGCAGGTTCAACCTGAACTTCCTAGACCACTGTGACCTTCCAACAGACTCTGAGGTGGTGTGTGCAGGTAGGAACGCCCTTTCCTGAGGATCTCCAAGATGGGAGGTGTCCACTCAGAGCAGCATCCGGGGGCTGAGGGGATGGCCCCGGCCTAGGGGGAGTGGGGGACTTGTCCCCTGGGGCTTCAGTGCCTGCCCAGCAAGGCCCCTATGCTGCTGCCCTCAGACTGCACCCCTGTCCTGGGGAGAGGGAGGGGCTGGTGGCCCAGGGGTCACCTGGGGAGATGGCTGACACTGATGGCAGCTCCTCCCTCAGGGCCCTGGCCAGAGTGTGGCTGGGCACTGGGCTTAAAACTGACCAGTGATTAAAGTGGCCTGCCAGGGACCAGGTCCAGCCCTGGGAGTAGGCTCCATGACACAGATGCGGGGCCCGGTCGCTGGGAGTAGAAATCCTTGCTTGGGGGTGGGCGCGGTCGTCGTGGGAACCAGGACCCCGGGGAGATGGAAGGGTGGGAGAGGCCTCGGCCTGCACACCCAGGACCTCTCCTGCCAGGGGCCGGGCCAGCTCAGACGGTCCTTCCCGTGGGACCCGAGGGCAGCGGTCAGGTCACCGTGCCCCAGAGGCCTGCCCGGAGCGCGTCCTGCCCTGTGCTCCACCCAGCGTCTGCCCCCAGGACACACCGAGGCCCGGCTGGTGGGCGGCGGGCACCCCTGCGCCGGGCGCCTGGAGGTGCGGCGGGGCCTGACCTGGGGCGCCGTGTGCGACGCGGACCTGGACCCGGCCACGGCCCACGTGGTGTGCCGGGAGCTGCAGTGCGGGGCGGCGGTGTCCACACCCGGGGGCGCGCGCTTCGGCCGGGGCTCGGGGCCGGTGTGGACGGAAGCCTTCCGCTGCGCGGGCAACGAGTCGCTGCTGTTCCACTGCCCGCGGGCGCGCGGGAGCCGGTGTGGACCCGGCCGCCACGCGGGGCTCCGGTGCGCGGGGGAAAGTAAGTCGCGGGCGGCTCCGGGGCTGGGGCCGTGGGCGGGACGGAGCTCGGGGCCCTGTGAACCCGCGCTGGGCCTGGGGTGCCGCGACCCCCGAGCTTCCTTCCCGGCTCCCGCAGGGTGGTCGTCTCCGGAGTTTACTCAGGACCCTTTTCCACGCGGACCCCACACCCCAGGATCATCGACGGTATTTCCTCCACCCCGCGGGAGTCTTTTACTTCAGATAACCTCCCTTCACGCACAAGCGTTTAATTTTGAGGAAGTCCTGTTTACCCACTTACTCCCCTTTTGTTCCTTGAACTTTTAGTGTCATATCCAAGAATCCACTCTCTAATCCGAGGTGGTGAAGAATATTCCTGTGTTTTTTTCTCGGTTTTATAGTTTCAGCTCTATTTGGTCTTTGATTGACTTTGATCACGTTTTGTATACGGTGTGAGGAAAGGGTCCATTCATTCCTGTGCATGTGGCTATCCAGCTGACCATTTGTTGAAGACACTATTCTTTCCTCATTTTTTAAAACATATATGTTGATATTGATTGTTCTAAAATGACACATAATAATTGTACAGGGTGATGTCTGAATACATACACACCTTCTGTAATGATCAGCTAATCTCTCCGAGTGACTTTTCTTCGCACCATGTGAGGATCAGTTACCCTCGCATGAATAGATTTACTTTGGGACATTCAATCTGCTCTGTTGACTTATGTGTATTTTTATGCCAAGAGCACACTCTGCTGATTTTTGTAGTTCTCTAGTAGTTTTGAAATAGGGAATGAGTCCTGTAGCTTTTTCTTTTTCAGTATTGCTTTGGTTATTTAAGGTCCCTTGAAATTCCATGTGAATTTTAGTATCAGTTCTTCTATTTCTGAACAAAAAATGGCTGTTGGGATTTTGTAAAATCTGTAGATTGGCTTGGGAGTATTGCAATCTTAACAATATTAAATCTCTCAATCTATGAACACAGGATGTCTTTGCATTTGTTTAGGTTTTCGCTGATTCTTTTAAAAAATGTTTTGTAGTTTTCAGTGTACAAGTCTGTCTTGGACCTCCTTGGTAAACATTATTATCATTATGTCATTCTTCTTTAAATGGACACATTTGGACACATACTAATTGTACATATTTATGGGGTTCAGTGCAGGGTTTCAGTGCATGTATGTGTTGTGTAATAACCAGATCAGGGCATTCAGCAATTCATCACCTCAACATGATTATTTCTGTGGTGATGACATTCAAAATCCTCTCTTCTAGTTATTTTGAAATTCATAGTACAATATTATTGATTGTATTCACCTGACTGTGCTATGGAACACAGAAACTTATCCCTCCTGTCTCTACCGTTGTATCAGTTGACCAATCAACGCCCACACCTCCTCCTCACTACCCTCCCCTGTTCTACTCTCTACTTCCATGAGATCAACTTTTCAAGATTCCATATGCAAGTGGGATCATCTGGTGTTTGTCATTCTCTGTCTGACTTATTTCACCTAACATAATGTCTGCCAGGCCATCCACATTACAGCAAATGACAGGATTCCATTCTGTTTTTAAGCCTGAATAAGGTTTCATTTTGTGTAATATGTAGACCACAGTTTCCCTGTTCATCCACTGATGAACACGGGTTGAGTCCATAGTTTGGCTATTGTGATTAGTGCTGCCGTAAACATGGGGTGCAGTATCTCTTCAGCTTACTGATTTTCTCTCATTTTGCTAATTGTTCTCTTTGCTGTGTGGAAGGTTGTTAGTCTTATGTAACCCCATTTGTCTATGTTTGCTTTTGTTGCCTCTGCTTTTCAGGTAATATCCGAAAAATCCTTGCTAGACCAATGTCCTGAGCACTTCCCCTGTTCTCTTCTAGTTGTTTTTATCGCTGCAGGTCTTACATTTAAGTCTGTAATCAATCTTGAATTGGTTTTTGTATATAGTGAGAGGTAGGGTTCTGGTTTCATTCTGCATGTGGATATCCAGTGTTCTCAGCACCATTTCTTGACGAGACTGTCCCTTTTCCAATGTGTATTCTTGGCACCTTTGTTAAAAATCAGTTGGCTGTGTGTGGATTTATTTATCTTCTCTCTCTGTTCCACTGGTCTGTATGTCTATTTTCATATCAGTACCATGTTGTTTTGGTTATTATAGTTTTGTAGTATATTTTGAAATCCAGCAGTGTGATGCCTTCAACTTTGGCGTTTTTGCTCAGGATAGCTTTGAGTATTCTTGGAGTCTTCTTTTATTATTGTTCAAAGCTAGATTATAGAAATGCATCTAATTTTTTGCACCCTAATTTTTCCTGAAATTGCCTATGGCTTTAATTTTTTTTTGGTGTATTCTGTAGGATTTTCCATATATAAGATCATGTATCTGTGAATACAGATAGTTTTACCACTTCTTTTCCAAAAGGATGCTTTTTATTTCTTTTTTCTTACCTAATTTCTCTGGCTAGAACTTTTAGTAGAATGTTGAGTAGAAATGGTGAAAAAGTGCATATTTGTCTTGCTCCTTATCTCAAGGGAAAAGCTTTTAGTTTTTCTCCATTAAGTATGATGGTAATTGTGGGTTTTTAATAAATGTTCTTTATCACATTGAGAAAGTCCCCTTCTGTTCCTTGTTTGTTGAATGTTCTATCATGATAGTGTGTTGGATTTTGTCAAATGCTTGGTCTGCATCAATTGAAGTTATCATTTTTTTTCATAGTATCTATTTGTACTTCTCTTTATTTCTGTAGATTTCATACCAAGTATCCCCCACATTTGTTTCTGATTTTGGTAATTTTGGTGTTCTCTTTTTTTATTGGTCAGCCTAGCTAAATATTGTCAATTTTGTTGATCTCTTCACAGACTCAGCTTTTATTTTTGTTGTTCTGTCTATTGCTTTTACTTCTATATTTCATTTACTATCTCCTTCCTTCTGCTAGCTTGAGGTTTAGTTTATTCTTCCTTTTCTACTTTTTTAAGGTGTGAATGCCATTATTGATTTGAGATATATATTTGCTCTTAATATAGATGTTTGTTACTATAAAATTTTTTCTAAGCATTGCTTTCATTTCAATCAATAAATTTTGTTATGCTGTGTTTTCATTTTCATTCATCCAAAAGTATTTTCTAATTTCCCTTGAGATTTCTCCCTTGACTTATTGGTTGTTTATGAGTGTATTCTGTTTTTTAATTTCCCAGTTTCCCTTTTTTAAAAAATTTCTTTCTAGCTTCATTCCTTTATGGTCAGAGAAGATGCTATTTATGATTTCAGTTCTTTAAAATTTATTCAGACTTGATTTATGCCTCAACACAGGGTCCACCTTGATGAACATTTCATGTGCACTTGAGAAGAATGTGTATTTTGCTGTTTTTAAGTAGAGTGTTTTATATATGTTTGTGAGGTCTGGTTGGTTTATGGTGTTCTTCCAGTTATTTCTTTTCTTATTAGCCTTATACATAGATGGTCTATCCATTATTAAAAGTGAGCTGTTTTTGGCTCCCGTTATTATTTACAGTCATTTACTTCTGCCTTCAATTGGTCAATTTTTTCTTTATTACTTTTGGCTCTGTTATTAGCTGCACATATGCTTATATTTGTTGTTATTCTTTTGATGGATTGACCTTTTAATAAATGTATAATCTTCTTCTTATCTCTCCTCACAATTTTTAACTTAAAAGTCTGTTTAGTCCATTTAGGCTGCTATAGAAAACACTGTAGGCTGGGTAATTTGTAAATGACAGAAATCTATGTCTCAGAGTTCTGGAGGCTGAGAAATCCAGGGTCAGGGAACCAGCAGGTTCAGTGTCGTGGGAGGGGGGGCATTCGTCGTAGATGGGGCCTTCTTTGTGTCCTCACATAATAGAGGAGCAAAAGAGGAAAAGGGATGAAATTGCTCCCTCGAGGCTTTATAAGGGCTAACCTCCTCCATGAGGATAGAGCCCTCCTGGCTTATAACCTCCAAAGACTTCACCTCTTAATACTGTTGCTTTTCAGATTCTGTTTCAGCATGAATTTTGAAGGAACACAAACATTCAACCATGACTGAGTCTATTTTGTCTGATACTTGTGCAGCCACTTCAGCTCTCTTTTGGTGACTATTTGCATGGATATCTTTCCCCAGCTTTCACTTTTAACCTAATTGTCTTTTGATCTAAAGTGAATTGATGAAGAGAACATATTTTAAAACAATTTTTAAAAAATCAATTTTGTCTCTCTCTGCCTTTTTAGATGGTTTAATCTCTTTACTTTTAAAGTAATTACCAATAAAAAGTATTCACTTCTGCTGTTTTTACTGCCCTCTTTTGTGTTTAATTGACATTTATAGTATACCATTTTCATTCCCTTTCCATTCTTTATTTTTTGGATTTCTTAGCTTTTTCTCTAGTAGTTCCCCTGGAGATTATAAGCAATATTTTTAATTTACAAACCTCTGGTTTGAATTAAAACCAACTTAGTTTCAATAGTATATAAAATCTCTGCTCTTAATATTGTTATTCTCACTAATTCATCTTTACACATTGTTAATCCTTTAACATAAATATATAATTTTGTTTCATGCCTATGTTTTTTTAAAGCATATAGGAACAAACAAAGGAATAACAAACCACAAATACAATACTGTTGGCCTTTATAGTTTCCTATGTAATTATCTTTATCAGTGTCATTAAGTTAATCATTAAGACTCTGATTTACTGTTTAGTGCCTTTATTTCTGCCTGAATTAAACCCTTTAGCATTCTGTGTAGGACAAGTCTAATAGCAATGCATTTCCTCAGCTTTTGTTTAAATTCTCCTTCATTTTAATATAGAATTTTGGAGTAACAAGGTTTTCCTTTCAGCACTTTAAATATGCTACCCCACTGCTTTCTGGCTTCTGTGGTTTCTGATGGGGAAGCAAGTGTTGGCCTTACTGAGGGTCCCTTGTACATGATGAGTCCCTTATCTCTTGCTGCTTTCAAGATTCTTTTCTTTATATTTGGCTTTTGAGAGTTTGATTATAATGTGTCTCCCTGCACATATTGTTAAGTATCACTTAACTTGAAGTTTGTTGAGCTTCTTGGATGTAGACGCCTATCTTTCATCAAACTTGGAATTTTTTGAAGTATTTTTCTATCACTTTCTCTCTCCTCTCTCTCTGTTTTAATTTGTTATTCTCTGGAAGAGCCAGTATTCTCTACTCTTTCTGTGACCCTGATAATGCATCTGTTGATATACTTGATGGTATATCAAGTATATATGGTATTTTGGGATCTACTGATTTTTCTTCATTCTTTTTTCTTTCTGCTCCTCAGGGTAGATAATCTGAATTGACTTATGTTCAGTTTCGCAGACTGTATCTTCTGCCTGCTCAAGGGGTCGCTGTTGAACCTTTTAGTGAACTTTTCATTTGTTATTGAACTTTTAAGCTCCAGAAAATCTAGTCGATTCCTTTTTATAATTTATTTTTATTAGCATTACTTATTTGGTGAGATATCATTGTCTTGTTTCCATTTGGTCTTTGAGCATATCGAAGACAGTGAATTTAAAGTATTTGTCTAGTAAGTCTAATGACTTGGCATTCTCAAGCACAGTGTCTATTTCCTTTTTCCCCCTGTAAGTGTGTCATAATTTCTGATTACTTTGCATATCTTTTTTGCTGGAAACTGGACATTTTGAATTACCATTTTGTGGCAACTCACATTTTTCTCCATCACCAGGGCTAGTTGTTGCTGATAGTTGTGTGTTTAATGACTTTTCTGAACTCCTTTTGTAAAGACTCTTCTTTGCTGCATGTGACCACTGGGGTCTCTTCTCTCTCGGTGCAGTGAGAGTTAGTGATTAGGCATATTTCCTTAAATGCATAGTAAAACAGAGACACACACTCCTGACCCTTCCAGTCTTTGCAGGTCAGCCCTTTGTTGGGGCACACCCTCAATACTAAGGCAAACCACCATCTACTCTGCATTATTCTTTACTCCTTCCTTATGCAGAACCAAATCTGCCTCTTCTTTCTTCATTAAGTGTTTCCAAGTTGTTCCCAGATACTGGAATTTCAAAAAAGTTGGTTATGAGTTTTACTACCTTATCATTACATTAGCTACATTAGAGGGAGATGGGCTTTGGGGTTCCTTACTTGCTGTGTATACTGTTGTTCTTCCTAGGGACACATTTCCTCCCAGGCGCAGGGTGTGAGTATATTTAACTAGGCGCACACCAAGATCCAGGTGCAGCAGCACAGTGGGGCCCCAGTGAACGGAGATGCTGCCCCATTTCCCAGAGCTCTGGCTGGCGAAGAGAAGCCAGCTGTGCAGGGTGTGTGGAGCTCTGTCTTGGTGCCACCTCCCGCTTGTTGGAGACAGCGTTCAGCAGCACCATCTTTATTAGCATTCCTCTGTGATGGACGCATTCCAGAGCACTGACCAAGTGTATTTTGATAGTTTTCCCAGCTTAATCACGGCTTAAGTGAAGGGATGCATTCTGGATTTCCCAGGCAATTTGTGGTGACCTCATTCACCAAAGCTGTTTCGTGCCCTCAGTCTGTGCACCCAAGTCTGGGAGCGGACTGTGAAATAGGCTGGCATGACGGGCCAGTGCAGCCAGGTCTGTGTCCCCAGCCACAGCAGACATAGATTTCTGTCATTTACAAATTACCAGCTTACAGCTGACCCCTCCTCTCCCCCAGAGTTCAGGCTGGTCAACGGCAGCAGCAGCTGTGAGGGCCGCGTGGAGCTCCAGGTGCAGGGGTCCTGGGCGCCCCTCTGTGCCACCCACTGGGACATAGCAGACGCCACCGTCCTCTGCCACCAGCTCAACTGTGGCAACGCGGTGGCCGCACCTCGAGGAGGCCATTTTGGGGGCGGGGACGCAGCCATCTGGCCTGAGGCGTTTCACTGTGAGGGGACAGAGTCCTACTTGTGGAATTGCCCAGTAAGCACCCTGGGGGCCCCGGCCTGTGCCCCGGGAAACTCGGCCTCCGCAGTGTGCTCAGGTGGGTGCAGCCAGGACGGTGGAAGAGGAGGAGGGTGAGTGAGAGCCATGGACAGAGGGTGCAAGGAAGGACAGAGGGGCTGAGAGGGACCTGCCTGCCTGGGGGGGTGGTCCTGGGTCCCTCCCCTCTGACGCCCTGGGGCCCCGTGCGTCCCCATCCCCAGGTTTCCCCCATGCGCTGCGGCTGCGGGAAGGACAGAGCCGCTGTGACGGCCGCGTGGAGGTCTCCCTGGACGGCGTGTGGGGCCGCGTCCTGGATGACGCCTGGGACCTGCGCGGCGCGGGCGTGGTGTGCCGGCAGCTGGGGTTCGGAGGGGCCCAGCGATCCTACGACGCGCCCGCCCCCAGCCGCGGGTCCATCCAGGTGGCGCTGAGCTGCGCGCGCTGTCTGGGCACCGAGACCCGCCTGACCCGGTGCAACGTGTCCGCGACGCTGCGGGAGCCCGCGGGGACCTCGCGGGACGCTGGCGTGGTGTGCTCGGGTGAGGGCGGAACCGCGTCCCGCGTGGGCAGTGGGGCACCGTGTGTGACGACGCCTGGGACCTGCGGGACGCGCACGTGGTCTGCAGGCAGCTGGGCTGCGGTCGCGCCCTGAGCGCCCCGGGGACCGCGCACTTTGGAGCCGGGGCGGGGCGCATCTGGCTGGACGAGCTGCGCTGCCAGGGCCACGAGTCTGCGCTGTGGCAGTGCCCGTCTGCAGGCTGGGGCCGGCACGACTGCAGGCACAAGGAGGACGCCGGAGTCTTCTGCTCAGGTCCTGAAGCCTGTCCACCCTGTCTCCCCACCCACACTCTTAGCTGGGCCTTGCTAACCTGACTGGCTTCTCTCTGCAGAGTTCACGGATGTGAGGCTGCAGAGCCACAGGCAGCCATGCGCAGGACGGCTGGAAGTTTTCTACAATGGGACCTGGGGTGATGTCTGCCGCACCCTGAGTGTGGCCTCCCTGCGGGTCCTGTGTGGGCAGCTGGGCTGTGGGTCTCACGGGCAGCTGCAGGCTGCGGCAGGGAGCCAGTCTGCCACTGAGTTTCTCTGGGTGGCCTCCATCCAGTGCAGGGACAGACATGACCAGTCCCTGTGGCAGTGCCCGTCAGCTCCCTGGGACCAGCATTCATGCTCCAGTGGAGAGGAAGCCTGGGTCCTGTGCATGGGTGAGTGGGTGGGCCCGCAGGTGTGGGGGAATGGTGGTGGAGAGGGGTCTCTGAGTGGCCCCACACTGTGTCTGCATGGGCCCTTTCCTAGGAGAGGAAATGTCAGCTTCCCTTGTCCTCATTCTGCATGACTCTGCCCTGTGCTGGTCCAGTGAAAGGGGACGGTCCCTGCTCTGAGGCTCTGCGCTGCGGGGGTGGGGAACATCTGGAGTCTTCCCAGACCCTGTGATCTCCCCCAGTGAGGGAAGCAGGGCCCCTGCACCTCCCGGTATTGTCCGAGGACATCTTGCAGGGAGATGTGCCCCTTGGAGAAGTCTCAGGCACAGTCTGTGGAATCTGTAATCCCATGTGGAGATCCCTTGCATAAACAGAGTTCTCTCTTTAGCCAGCAGAAATCGCTGTGCTGGGGAGACAGAGAGAAAAAGGAAATGAAAAATAGTTTACAAAATTTAAGCTGCTGAGCTTGCAAATACAGAAGCGGGTCCCAATTTCCTACGCAGAAAAGGCAGGAGAAGTTCCTCAGGACCCTGGGGAGACCGTCAACTGCTCCTCCTCGCTCAGCTGCCCAGGTACCCGTCTGTCCTTGTCCCTGTCCTCCTTCCCACCCCGTCCAGCCCCCTGAGTGACGGCAGCCCCTTTTCCAGAGGAGGGCGCAGTGCGTTTGCGCGGGGGCCAGGCCCGCTGCTCCGGGCGCGTGGAGCTCTGGCACGCGGGCTCCTGGGGCACCTTGTGCGACGACGCCTGGGACCTGGCGGACGCGGAGGTGGTGTGCCGCCAGCTGGGCTGTGGTCCCGCCGTCGCCGCCCTGGCGGCCGCCGCCTTTGGCCCTGGCTCCGGGCCGGTGTGGCTGGACGAGGTGGGGTGCCGGGGCAGCGAGGGGTCCCTGCGGGGCTGCGCTGCGGAGCGGTGGGGACGCGGAGACTGCGCGCACAAGGAGGATGCGGGCGTGCGCTGCTTGGGTGAGCGGGGGTGGGGACCGCTGGGCAGAGGGCGCTGGGCAGTCCTGTGGTGGTCTGTCCCCTTTCCCCTCAAGCGGATCCCCAGCACCCAGCCCTGAGGCTGCCCCAGGCATGGTCCCTCACGGCTGCTCCTGGCTAGGCTGCTTGGGACCAGACCTGTCAGCTCAGGCTGAGTGGGCTGGGGGGTCTGCGGGGGTCTGCGCAGCTCAGGGCTGTAGCTGCCTCCCCATCCGGGCCCTCACGTGCCACCGTTTACTGCAGGTGACTCGGGGACCACAGTGCCGCCGTCACACCTGGGTAGGTGGTTTTCTCAAGCTCAAGTCCTGCTGTGTGTCTGAGCCCCGCTGGGGACTGCCCTGGGGCTCAGGGCTGACCATGC
The DNA here is from genome assembly GCF_001604975.1 of Cebus imitator. Classification (NCBI taxonomy): domain Eukaryota; kingdom Metazoa; phylum Chordata; class Mammalia; order Primates; family Cebidae; genus Cebus; species Cebus imitator. Next base: position 216,055 of record NW_016108095.1, on the reverse strand, counting down.
TGACAGGGCACCCATGATGGAAAGTTCTCTCCTTCCCTGTGCCCACCTGAGTGAATATATGGGGACCTGGGGGTGTTGGGGACAGAGGCCCCAGGCCCCTCACAGCCACTTCTCTGGGGTCTTTGCCTTGGCAGCTAGGGGGCTTGGCCCTGGAAAGCTATGGCCCCTTGGACATTAGGTCTGCATCCAAGGCAGAGTTGAGGGCAGTGGGCAGTCAGGACAATAAGCACATTCCACAGGCCTAACCCCTCCCCGGATCATCACTCTGCTGCTCCTATCTGGGCCCACATACCTGGATTCTCCCACCTGCATTTTCCCGCCTGAGCCCTACACCTGTGCCTTCCACCTCCGCCTCACCACCTGTGCCCTCCCAGCTGTACCCACGGTCTGGGCCTACACAGCTGCATTTGTCCCCCTGTGTTCTCTCACCTGGGCCTTCCTTGCTTGCACCCAGTCTGAGCCTGTCAGCCTGGGTTCTTCCACCTGCACCCACGACCAGGGCCCACACACCTGGATTCTCCCGCCTGGGCCTCTCGTGCCATGACCTCAACCTGCCTCTCCAAGGAAGGAGCACCTGTTCAGGCAGCACAGAGGCCCACCTCTCTTGGGGTGCCGCCATCCCTGTGAGGCTAAGGTCCTCCCAGGCCAGGGTCACAATGGCCCAGGCAGCCCAGGTGCGCAGCAGGCCCCGCCTCTCACTGTGCCCCACAGCCCCTTCCTTGGTCCCTCCACCTGCCCACATGGCCTGGGCCCTGCCTGAGTTCACCTGTCTGGTACTTGGCTCCCTCCTGGGCATCATCTCTCTGTTCCTGGGGATGAAGTGGTGCCACCGCAGAGCAGCCTGCAGGGGTAGGTGGGCATGCCCAGGCATGGCGAGCAGGGCCCTGAGGTGGGGAGGCTGGGGGGCATGCTCTGTGGGACCCGGTCACTGCAGGTCACTGCCCTGCATGCTGAGTGGCCTTCCCCATGGTGACTGCTCAGTGACTCTCTGTGGACCCATGAGGTGTTGGGGGCTCAGGGACCCTATGTCTGAGTCTTGCTTTGCCCCCAAGATGTGCTGGATCAAGAAAATCCACACTCCCAGGACTGCCTGGAGTGAGAACGGGCTCCAGGGTTCTGCTGACCCTCTGTGACTTGTGCGCAATGGAGGTCCTTCCTGGGTGTGTTCAGAGGCTGAGACCACTGGCCCCACCCTAGGACACAAGCCCTGGGTGCCCAGAGTAGCAAGTGGCCCCTGTGGGGGTCTTTGCTCTCTGTGGGGGCTGCTGACAGAGGTGCCGGGGTGCTGGCATGCATGGAAGACCACAGGGGCCAGGCATGCTGGACTTAGACTGCAGGAGTATTTCTTCTAAAACATTCTGCTGTGGCCTTTGCAGGTTGTGGCATGTCAGGGCACCTGTCCTCAGAGGGTATCTATGAGGACATCGGAGCCTTCCCCATGGGGCAGAAAGACGAGGAACCTGCAGCGTCTGGGGACCTGGGCCTGGAGGAGAACTATGACGATGCCGGAGAGCCTGAGGATGGCGCTGAGGAGGAGACAGAGGAGGCCGGGGTGCTGCTGAGCCCTGCAGGTGTGCACCTCTGCGCCCTGGCGTCCATGGTGGTCTGCCTCCTGTACTGCTCCTATGCAGAGGGCTCTGCTCTGGCCAGCGCCTACATTTAAAGAAACTGAGCTGCTTCTCGTGAGTCCGTGACCCTCTCTTCTGTCTCAGGCTGGGGCATTAGGACTTCTGGCTGTCATCTGCGTGTTAGGCTGCATCTCCCAGTGGGTAGATGTGGACTTAGGGAGGTCATAGGTCTATATTTGGGTTACTTTTGCAGCTGTGCAGTATCTTTCCGGCATCTTGTCCCAGTTGGCTACAGGAGGGACCCTGGGCAGCCTGGGTCGCTGTGAGAAGCCATACCGCTCTCTCCCGACCCACCACACCCCATCCTTGTCCCTTGGTGACTTTGCTTCCCAGCAGCAGATGAGAACTCCTGAGCCTGTGAGAAATCGCTCAGAACCCCAGTGAGCCCTGTGTCTGTCTCCTTAAACACAGGTGGGGCTCCTTTCAGCCTGGGTCCCAAAGCTGAGGCTGGGATGGAAGACGGTGGTGGCCTCTGCCCCAGGACATGACCTGAAGCTGATGGTGGGGATGTCAGAGTGTTGAGTGACTGGATAAACCGGGGGAGCTGGGGTCTTCACTGCCCTCACTCTCAACAGATGTTATTAAACTCCCTTTGAGCTCACTTGTCCATCGTTAATTCAGTTCAGAAACGTTGAACAGACACCGCCATGGCCCAGGCTCTGTTGGTCCTTTGTCTTCTCATCTGAGGGCGATTTTGTGTGTTTTCAATCCAACATTGTTTTCACTGCTTTACTGAGCTGGGGTGTGGGCTGCTCCTCCTGGAACTCAGGCAGGAGGGTCAGGGGTCTCCCAGTCAGGCAGCCTCTTGGACCATTTCTTTCTTCTGCTCCCATCTCACCTCCAGGGTTGGGGGCCTAAGCTTCAGGGTGGTTCCCTGATGACCCGCCCCTGGGAGCCCCGCCTTTCATCTACACACACAGTGCTGCAAGGGATGGTGAGCGCTCAGCTGGGGGCTTGGAGCCAGAATCTCCATTTCTTACAGCTGCATTGCTCTGATAGGCCCCCAAGCTCTCCCTGACCATCCCCACTGCTGACCACACACTCCCAGGACCTGACCTGCCAAAGATCCCACCCACCCAGGACCCCACCACCGAGGACCCCCCCCACCCAGGAACCCCCACCCTGGACCCCCTCACTCAACACACCCCACCCAGGAACCCCCACTCAGGACCTCCCCATGCAGGATCCCCCCACTCAGGAACCCCCCACCCAGGAA